>NC_056747.1:576664233-576666733 GCF_019279795.1 Protopterus annectens | reverse complement strand
AGTATTTAGTTCTTTAATTTAGTTTATGTGTGTGGCTGATGTTTATAGGATTAGTATCACTTTAAGGCAGAGTTTATCTTACTTTAATAGGAAGTGAGGTTGAACAGGAAATGATGTATTTTAAAATTTGGTATATAATGCTGCATGGAGATGATTTACTTGTAACGTCTGATGAAGCAGGGCTACCTGTGAAAGCGCTAACGTTAATAAAATTCTTCTTGAATATATCGTGCTCGATTTTGGAGTTTTACTGGCTTTGAGTCGTTTGGAGTGGAGTACTGGCTGTATCTTCCTGTTGGGTCTGTTTTGTTGATATATCAAGTTGGGATTTTGTTTGTTTTCTCATATATTTTTTGGGATGGAAGATATGGCTGACAAGGATCGCAATGGTCAATCGGATCGGATGGTGTTGGGCTCGCTTGGCTCATTGAGGCATATTTTGAGAGACACTATTAATCCATTACTGACTTTTGATATGAACCTGCCAAATGTGAATGAGAACTTGAATCCGGATAAGGAAATCATGGCGAGGCAGATTAAAAGAGAGGTGGAAAACAATTTCTTCAAGTACAAACGTTTACAGTGCCAACGCTATCACATGGAGGCCAGCATACAAAACAAGGTAATCCCGAGAGGGCTCCGTATATTAAATATGCCAACGTATGGCAATGTATACCCGGACTTATTGGTGCAATGGCAAAGAATTAATTTAAAAGCAAGCATGGCATATATGGAGTTACTTGTTGACTTCTTTAAACCTAAAGAACTTGAGATTCTTGATGTTATTGTTGAACAACAGGCCCAGTTAATAGAGCTTGTAGGTAATGATGCTACTGACTTGTTCCTGCATGAGCTAATGGATCGGGTAACGAGGTATGAAATGAACCTACTGGCTCAAAAAAAGAAGAAGCTTGTCAGGGACAGGAAGGACTTTGATAACAACAATGTTTTTGTTTGGCCTAGAACGAATGATGTGGCCAGAAACAATACCAGCAGCAATGATAATCGGCCTGGTTATAAGAGAACCAGCAGGGGTGCGAGTGCAGTACAGGGTAGTAATGATGGCGTACCCGGTGATGTGAGGCCTCGAGTATTTGATATCACTCGACAGCAGGGAAATATGGCTAGTGAGGGAAGTGTCCCTCAGATCAACGTGCATGATGCGTTATGTGACATCACTCGACAGCAGGGAAATATGGCCAGTGAGGGAAGTGTCCCTCAGATTAATGTGCATGATGCGTTATGTGAGCCATTGACTTCTCCTAAATCGGTTACGTCAGTGTATTTCACCCCAGCGGAAGATCATAATGTACGAGATATGAGTGATGAGACATCTGATAATACCGGGACAGCGTACGGAAGATACAACTGGACAAATTGAAGACCACGGGTCAACGGGATTTTCCTGCTGCCCCTCCCATTCGACGGGGAGGAAGAGGTCGGTAGACCTGGATTACAGCAGAGGGGCCAAGCGTCGGGAAATCAATATGGAGCCTTGGACCAACAACGCAGGAGGCCTGAGTCGCTAGTCTGGAATATATCCAGTTTTGTATTATCTGACATTGAATTATGTGTCCTTAACAGAGGTCTGTCCTTCGTTCCCAGCAGGAGAGCTGATATCAGTGAGATTTCTTTAGCAGTTAGATCATTTGCCAGGAATGTGAATCTCAAGCTGCTATATAAAGATGTGGTGACCCAAGGTGAGAAGACTTTTAAATCTAAAAGTTTAGTTAACCCTCGTTTGACACCTGAGCTTGACTTATTTGTTAAAGCTGTAGAAAATGAGCTCTATGACAGCTTTAAGGGTACAACAAATGACATTGCTGACAATTTGACTTTGCCTGAGCTTAATGCTATTTCCTCTCTGAAGAACAATAATCAGATTAATATAAGACCTGCAGACAAAGGTGGACTAATAGTTGTTATGGACAGAGACTTCTATGTGAATTCTATGATCAGCATGTTAACTTCTGATGCTTATACTGAGGTAACTATGTTAGATATAAAGAGATCATGTTCCACGATATATAATGTGTTGTCGGAGTGCAAATCTTTAGGACTTTTGACATCAGATTTGTATGATTACTTTGAGGTTGTTCATCCTGTGATACCTTCTATTAATGGACTCCCCAAAGTCCATAAAAATGCAACCAGACCTCCCCTTAGGCCTATTGTAGCAGGGAGGGTTGGATTACCCAACCTATTTCCATCTACCTGGACAGTAGGCTGAGGACAACACTCAACAGGTTTCAGTATGTACTGAGAGACACTGGACATTTTTTGACTGACCTGTATAACTTTGTATCTGAATTTGGTAGTGTAGAGACTCTTATTATGGTTACCCTTGACGTTGTCTCCTTGTTTACCTGCATACCTAATGCTGATGGAATTGCAATGGTTAAAGATCTGTTATGTGAAACTATGTCTCTTACTGAGGTTGACTTTTTGATGTTGCTCCTTGAAACTGTGCTTGAGAACAACTTTTTCATGTTTGCAGATA
>NC_056747.1:576639233-576659233 GCF_019279795.1 Protopterus annectens | reverse complement strand
ACTGGGCACATTTCTTAATATACAACAGGAAGCTGGACAAAATCAGTTAGTAAAACTATCTGTATGAACCAGGTAGTAAAGTGGAATATAATGGGTAGATAAAAAAAGGATGGCCACTTCTCTTTCCATTATGTCTGAAGAGCATACAGAAGTAACTGTAACTGCTGGGGGGGGGGGGGTGATAAGACCTTCCTTTGGATGAAAATAACTGGCCCTCTTGTTGTTTGCTCACTTTCAACAGTCACTGATCTGCCTTTGCAAGAGTAGTGTGTCTGTGTGAAGTAGAATGTATAGTAACAATTTAAGAGTAACAAATTCTGTTTCTTTCATTTTCCATCACAAACATCAGCAATCCACATAACTGGCTACCTTAGATATCTGGCAGAAGCAGGATGTGTGCAAAATTACGTGATACCGTGGTGGTGGTGCTGCGGTAGCATTGTCTCCTCACAGTAAGACGCTGTCCGGTTCGATTCTCAGCTAGAGCGTCTTCTACATGGAGACGTGCGTGAATGGGTGTACCTTCGTTGAAGGTTGTGCATCAGGGCTGATAACTCGGCACATAAAAATCAACTACCAGTCGGTAGTGGACCGGAGTTCTGCTGTGGCGACCCCTAACCGGGAAAAGCCGAAAGACACAACAACAACATTAGAACAGTGACATAGTGAGTACCAACATCATCTCACAGAGCCAAGCTTTGATGGAGTTCTTGGCTTGGCTTCTCCTTTGTGGAGTCTCCAAGCAATTCCATGCATCTGTGTGGATTTATTGACATGCTCCGATTTTCTACAATACTCCAAATGTGTGATGCAGGTAAGCAATTTGTGTGTGTGCGCACGGGTGTGCATCTTGTGAAAGACATACTGGATCTGCTCCTAAAACTAGGTCAATGTTAAAAAAATAATGTTGTCACAAATTTTTATCTGTGGACATGTACAATGCCTCAGCCTCTAGACTTGCTTGTGTATGGGGGGTGGGGACTGGGTACAGTGAGGTCATAACTACTTTCATTTTTTCTTACAATCAGCCTTCCAAGGTGTGCATAGAATGTTGTTATAGTTTGCTTATGGGATGTGGACATCTTTACCCCCCCCTCACGAAGTTTCAAAGGTGTACACACAAGGTCGCTAAAGGTCGTCTAGGGTGGTGTACTGTTTAGGAGTAGCAGGATTGAATACATTTGTGTGACTGTTATTTTCACTCAAACAGTCACCTTTCATCACAGATACCTAGAACTGAAATAAAAAAATTACAAAATAGCAACATATTCTAGAAAGGCAACATGTCAAACTGTTCCGGGAAATTCAGTTAACCACTCACATCACTGATCATCCTTGTCAAAAACAGTTTATTTGTGAAACAGCTGCAAATAAGTTCAAACCATGTTTATTAACCTCACAAACTACAATCCAAAATGAGATATCTGATAAGTCATCCACCCGTTTACAGTCACGCCTATCCTCTAACAAATACTCCTCAGCAGAAATCGGCTTCATATTCTTCTTTAAACAAATTTAACCAAACAAAATATTTCCAAACCACTTAAAACATGAATAATTAATCAGATGTTATAATAAGAAACTGTATCATACGTTCCTTAAAATGGTAGCAAAGTATACTAACAAATCATTAGATTACATATTTCTTATTAACGTTGGGGATACTCCTGGACTTGTTCAAACATGTAATTATACTACCATTACCCAAAATCCAAAGTCCTCACCACAGCACTACTGTCCCATTAACAATTCAGGTCCATATCAAAAACTTTTGAAAAATTGATATACAGCCAGCTATTTGATCATATAAGTTTGTGATGCTCAGCATGGCTTTCACAAATTGATTTGCAAATATAACTGCTCTTTATATAGCAACAGATAAAATTTGCAACAACCAATGAATGGAGATATTGCACCTGTTATTGACTATGATCAGTCTCTTCAAAGGTACAGACCTCTTTCTCCTTCCTAAAAAAATAGCCAAGTTTAGAGCCCAATATTGCTACTTGGTTTAGAATACTTTAGGAGTTACAGAACAGAACTTGCTAACTCACTTGACCCTCTTATCTATCTGACAGAGGAACAAGAAAAAAAAAAGATATGTGGACTTTAATCAACTATGCATGTGGGTAAACAAAAATAAACCTTTCTGATCTCCAAGAAACCAGCTGCAACGCCATTTGCTCCACATGAAAAACAAACTATTCATGTTGCCCTTCCCCCTGGGCATACAAGCAGTACTAAATTTATTCTCAATGATCTTTTATGCAACATCAATCCCATGGTGACCCAACACAAATACGTTGGCCTCATTCCTTATCCCTCTCTTGTGTAAAATGCAAAATGAGTCAGTGGGATATTCAATTTCCTTTCCAGGAGATGCTCATGTTGATAGAGTCTGGACAATTGGGAATCTTCATAAGTTTCAGCTGAGGACTGTGCAGATATTTTCACTCAAGGGATGGCAGAGCTGCAGAGATGAAAACTCAAAGTTGTTTCTGCTTATACACACACATACAAACTGTACAGAGTACTAAGATTTTCTGGATAAGAAAGGTCATGTTCTCAAGAGGGCAACACCTCTTTATTCTGTAGTGTTACTAGGGAAACTCACACCTCATGTTAGGAATGACCAATAAACCTACAGAGGAATGATTCATTTGAACAACCTCCTTACCCAAGATCAGAGTGGTGAGTTGTTTAATGGACTTCTGTGCAAGTGCTGGACTGTCCATAAACACAATGTCAAGTATACTTGGCTCCACAGCAATTTAGGTCAAATATTGATGATTCATGGTTATATGTCATAGTTGAGATCATATGCTCCAGATACTCATATGAAACAAGGGAAGAGTAGTCAAGTGATCACAACTTGGTGAACTGGACTTGCTAGACAGGGCATCAGTTAGAGCTGAAAGACTGAAACAAAAGCAGTAAAGTCTCTTGCGAATAGTTAACAAAGGCTTCTGTTTAACAGAAATTCTATTCCTACTTTTAAGAAGGCTTCAGTTGTGTTTAAGTAAGGCCATGGACAGTGAATAGGAAGGGATCATTTTCAACAACTCGGTCAATGAAGTGACCACAAGGAGCTTCAAGAAGGTAGTTTTGTGTGTGGCAGCCATAACTTTGCTTTTAAGACCCACTGATGGACACCAGCAGTGAAGCATTAAGGTCAGCTGTCAAGATGAAAAGATCACCCTTTCAGACAATATTTATGGATGGCTCTACTTATTCTTTGAGGAGATAGTGGAAAATCAAAAAGGCTGCAACTACAGTGGCTGCTGAGTAAAGGCCAGAATGTAGGAAGAGTTTGAAGAAGAAGCTCTGAAGAAAGACTACCGATTGGCCTTGGATTACACACACACACACACACACACACACACACACACACACACACACACACACACACACACACGCACACACACACACACACACACACACACACACACACACACACACCTGACTGCTGCTGCAGTTACATGCATCAAAATCATTTAATTATTTTTCCCCACTTGCTAACAGCAGCTTTCCATGCACTATGTTTAACGAGAGGAAAAGAAAAGCCAGATCCTTGTAACTGGTGCTTTAGTTACTTGCTTATGATCTGCCCCCCCCCCCCCACACACACACAATAACTGTGCCTCTTTAGAAGCTATGATTGCCAAAGTGAATGGAAATGCTGGTTTCTGAAGAAGATTTCAGTCTCAGCTCTTTGACTGCACATCAGGTTAGGCACCCTTCTTTTTATCGAGCTTTACCTGTACATCAAAACCCCTCATGGAACATCAAGCATCCACTGAGGATTGTTGATTCTCCAAGCCCATTCTATAATAGAATCTTATTAAACAGTGGGCTAGATAATCATGTTTATTAAACCCATTCCTGTAGGTCGACTGTTTGGATAAAAATTACATACAATTCTCTCTCCCACTTTCTCTGGTCTCCCCTGCACCTTCCAGTGAGGAAGCTACACCCCCCAATTCTCTGTTGTCATACAGACATTCTGTAATGAGAAAAAGTTAGCAAACAAAACAAAACCAGATGTGATGAGCTCAGTAGTTCTTTGCAGTGCTGTCATTCAACCAAACAAGCAGGATAAATCAAAATGTTGGCAAAAGGAAACATGATTAAATCAAAATGCACATATCGCTCACGTATTTACATGCATATATACACAGGTATGTAAGTACACTCAATATTTTATGTACATGATATAGAACATGCCTAAAAAATCAAATTAAAAAAAAAACAGAAATACCACATCACCATAATCACTTCTGTATGATACATGTCTTACTGGCTTTACTGTTTTAAAGCAACTTTTAAAAAATACAATATAAACACATTTTTTAAAAATATAAATTATATTTTTCAGTCATTTTTTAATTCAACTACATATTCAGATAAGAATGTTATGAAAGGCAAATGTTATTTTCATGTTACTTGGGGAGCAGATATCACTCAGACCTTCAGTGCAGGGGTTGTGTCCTCTGCACCCCCCCCATACTTGTATATCCAACTCCAAGGTAACTGGACTTTGAGGAACAGGAATATTCCTCTATTGCATGCATCAACTTCATTACTACTACCCACTTTCCTTTACTGGATGAATTTTCCAATAACCTACTTTATCCTCTAAATGGTCACAGAGAAGCTAAAGACAATCCTGACAACCAAAGTGCATAAGGCATTGAAATTCCATTCTAGACAGGATGTAGGTCTACCACAGTATGTGCACTTTCTCTCTCACACACACACACACACACACACACACACACACACACACACACACACACACACACACACACACACACACACACACACAACTGGGAGAATGTCAGTTTACCTACTGCATATCTTTTGGAGGTAGGGAAGATATCAGAGCATTAATTAAATAGCATTTTCTGCAAGTAAGACAAAGTTAAGACTTTTGAGTGGAATACAAGACAACTAAATTTCTTCAGCAGTACTGCTGTCCAAAATGATGGAACACACCCATCTCTTTATCTATAAATATATATATATATATACACACACACACACACACACACACACACACACACACACACACACACACACACACACACACACACACACACACACATATATATATATATATATATATATATACACACACACACACACACACACACACACACACACACACACACACACACACACACACACACACACTGAGAAAGTTCAAACCTGACTCCTCACTGTACTGTGATCTCAGGGTAATAGCTACTCTCCATTGTTCAATATTCTGGTGGCTCAACATTGTGATCTCAATGTTTTTGGTATCAACTGTGTGAGTAGTCAACATTCTGAATGTAATCTGCCAGCTCAGGGATCTGCACAGGGTGCTAAATTAGCCAACATATCAGGTCACCTTATTCACCTCTTGATGAATCTGTATGCGGACTAATTGTCAACAGTTAGAAAAGAGTATGAATAACTGGTTCAAGACTGGGAAATATGTGAGAAAAGGTTATATATTTTTACTGTATTGGCAGTTTATACACTGAATCCATTCATCCAGCCACAATCCCTTTTTCCTATTTTTGCACATGGGGTCGGTGTGTCACTTCAACAGTGACAATCGGTTAGAGACAAAGGTTTTCACTGCCTGTGACTAGGCCTGCTGCACTTGTTCTTCTGCACCACACACACACACACACACACACACACACACACACACACACACACACACACACACACACACACACACACCTATGGCCAATTAAGAGTGCCCAGTTCACCTACTGCATGTCTTTGGAACATTTGAGGAAACTGGAACACATGGGGAAACCCACAAGAACATAGGAAGGACATGCAGACTCCACACAGAAGGCACACCAGCTGAGAGTCAAACCAGGGAACCTCTTACTGTGAGATGACAATGCTAGCCGCTATGCCATTCGACTGCCCCAATTTATACACTGAATATTCCATGAGAAATGCTCAATTAAATAAATCAGATGCTGGAATCAAAACTGCCATGAGAAATATTAATCTTAGATATGCAGATGATATGATTCATAGGCTCCTTAAGTTACTAGGCTACTGGTCCTAGGGTCTTTAGTAGCCATGTTATACCTTTGTTCCCTTATTGACCAAGTTGTATTGTCTATATCTGAAGAGTTAATCTATGATCAGTATCGACTGCCCTGCCCTTATCCAAGAGGGACATGGGTAACACACCAGGGTAAATTTACAGTCTCCCATACAGTTGTCTAAGTTACACTTAAATAGGGTCATTGAGGAGCTCTGTTTTTCATGAACTGGGAGCTTGTTCCAGAGGAGTGGCAATCATACCCCTCAACCTGGAAACATCAAAAATCTGGACAAGGCCCATGAAAAATAGGTACAAATCTGTACACTGATTAATGTAAAATTTGCATACATAATTAAGTAACCCTGCCCTCTCCAATGGAATTGTGGGATACCAACTTTCAAATGCAAACTGAAGAACAGACAACCAAAATATGGCACCAGAGTCCCCCTGCAGCCATTCCAATGTCTCATTACCTGGTTATTTTGCCCCATTTATCATAAACACCAATGTGTACATACTGCTTTACTTCTACAATGATTATTTTGATTTTATTTTTACATTTTATAGCACAATGCACAAACACTAATAGATATCTGCTAAACAAAGCAACACTGTTTCACAATGAAAATAGACTTGGCATTAAAACTTATCTGCCCTTGAAACTCACATTCATTGAAACAGCATTAAAACCCTCACATTCATTGAAACCCACACCACATCCAAAGAAAATGCATCTGGCCAGTAGTGGATAAAGATTACCTTTGGGCTGTTTTCAAATCAGAGGCCCCTGGCTTCCACACAAAACAAGAAGCATACATGTGTTCTTTGATGCACCTTCTTGACTTTATTAAATTATATTCCTTGTATAAGAGCCATGGACAAGCTTAAGGTGGTCCACACAGCCTATCTAGACCTTGCCAAGGCCTTTGACACCATCCCCCACTCTGGAATAATAGATAAACTTACTAAGCTGGGCATTAATCCCTACGTCACCCAATGGGTTGCTAACTGGCTTACTGATAGAACCCACACTGTAAAAGTAGCCGACTCCAAATCCAGCTCCAGACAAGTGGAGTACCTCAGGGTTCAGTCCTGGGACCACTCTTGTTTGGCATCTACTTCTCTGAAGTACAAGCCAACACTAAGGGACTCTGGATAACAAAGTTTGCAGATGACTGCAAACTGGGAGCCATTATTGAATCCCCAAATGATGTGGATACTCTACAAAAGGGCCTTACAGAAACAGATGCTTGGTGCCAGAGCCATGGGCTCAAGCTCAATGCCAAGAAATGTATAGTTATCCCCTTTGGGAAAAAACATGTATCCATGAATTATCATATAGGTGGCAGTACACTAAACACCGAAAGTTTGATAAGAGACTTAGGGACACAGGTGGACAGTGGTCTCACCTTTGATAACCACATCGCCACAACAGTCAGGAAATCCTTCTATGTGGCACACCTCATCACTAAGGGCTTTTCATCCAGAAAAAAGGAGGTCATTGTCCCACTGTACTCATCCCTCATTAGACCCATTATAAACTACAATGCCCCATTTGGTATGTACCTCTCAAGACATCTGCAACAACTGGAAAGACCACAGAAATACCTCACTAAAAGAATCACAGGCCTAAAGCAGATGCCCTACGCTGTCCGCCTTAAAAAACTCCAGCTATACTCTGTCACATATAGTCTACTCAGAGGTGATCTTTGCTTAACCTACAAGGCCATGTCAAACCCAGAGCTGTTGGACATGCTACACTTAAAGAAATCCCAATCCCTCAGAGCCACACGCTCCAGGGATCTAAACCTTGTCATCACAATAAACAAAACATGCTGGAGGAATAGGTTCCTGACCCAGAGACTCCCCAGACTCTGGAATAAATTGCCCATACATGTCAAGCAGAGTGCCTCTTTTGTCCTCTTCAAAAGGAACCTTGACAATTGGATGGGAGAAAGGAAATTCACACCGGGGATCACATCAGTCGCCCTACTAGACAGGGGTCCAGGGAAGTAAATAGTGTGGGAAGAAATAGCCAGGGAATTGTTATGGCTAGGCTTGTATAGGCCCTAGGGCTGATAGCCTAGTACCAACCTATGAACCTATAATACAGCACACTTGTTAGACTTACGTTAGAGCACATTTTAAAATGTATTGTTTGAAAAATTTTCCAATAGGCAATGAAACAAAATGCATGAACCAATAATGACAAAACTGCCCAATTCAGAACATTTCCATTTTTTTTTTTTGGGGGGGGGACAAAAGGTAAAAAAACAGGGACACATTTAAACATTGCTTGTATAATTTTGGAAAGTTGCTAGAATAAAATGTTTTGTTACCACCATGCATTTCACTGCCAAAACTTGAACCCAGGACCCTGTGCATTACAGTCAGAGCAACATACCACTATGCCAAATCAGCAGTTTCTAGAAAGACAGGAAGATTGAAACTTAAATGGACATCATTTAGTGAATTCAGTTCTCACTTCTCACCATAGCTCTCAACCTCTTAGCACAAAAACCTGGACAAAGCCAATAATGGGGGAATACAGAATTAATTTCTCACTTCTCACCATAGCTCTCAAGGTCTTAGCAGAAAAGGCCTGGACAAAGTTAATAATGGGGATATACAGCCCCAAAATAGGGACACATTTCAAATACTGATCTTATAAACTTAGAAAATTGCTAGAATAAAAGGTTTTTATGTTACCATTTATTTTTTGAAGAATATGAAGTCTAAAATTCAAATGCCTGTCATTACTTAATGAATTCAATCCTTCAGTGATTTGCCATTGCCACAAAAAACAGAAAACCACAGATTTAATGAGGAATAGAACAAAAATATGAGGCATAAGTGGTGGTGGTTAGGGACTTTAGGCTCTTTTTACCTGTACTCAAGGTACAGGGTTTGAGCCTGGGTACCTCTAGCCACCAGGTGTATTGAGTTGGGGGGGCATTTACTTACATACACACATACAAACACACCACGTTCGGCTCCAGAGCTTCAGAAGACAACTCCGTTTCACTTTCAAAAAGAAAGATACCAATTCTGTTTCACTTTCACAGAGCAAGTTCAAATACCTGAAAGCAGTCTCGTTTCCATGCTTCCCAAAGCAAATACCAGCAGAAAGCAAGTTTGGCTCCAAAGCTTCCTTCAGTAACTTTCACAACAGAAGGCAATGGCTCCAAAGGCTTTTGTTTCAAGTGCAAAAGCATTCCACACTTACAGCTAAAAACTTAAATTCAAAAGCAGAGACATTTCCACACTCGCAGCTTAGCCCTTGAGCTCAATTCCAACAGGATGACATTGGCTCCAAAGTTTGGAGGTATGGTGGCAATCTCTGGGAGCCGTATCTGTCTGTCCAGCATATCCCATTAATGTTGCAGACTAGGTTAAGATACCTAAAGCGAGTGAATCTTGTCCCATTTAAGATCCCTAGAGAGAAAGTGAATCTTGTCCCATTTGACTTGTGGATGTGCAGCATTTCCATTAGGGCAGGTTCCAAGACTACTCTGTAGGCAGGCACAAATTGCCTCTCAGCAACCTATAAGATACAGAGTACAGTGACAGGGCCTTCAGTCTGTCCATGTAGGTCATGTGTTGAAGGCCCTGAATTTTCTTGGTGAGAAACCTCCGAGGTCTCTCCAGCTGCTGCAGGTGTCTGGTGATGTACATACAGAAGGGAGCATTTTACTCTAATAGTGGTCTGATGAGGGATGAGTACAGAGGGTTATAACGTACTTAGCTCTGGATGCAATGTCCTTACTTATGAGCTGAGCAACATAGAAGGCCTTCCTTACCACTGTGGACACATGGTGATCGAAGTTAAGGTTGCTATCAACCTCTGTTCCCAAATCTCTCACCACAGGGTTTGAGCTAAGGGGGGGTAATGTTAATATTGTAATTTGCAGGGACTTCCCCTTTGCTGAAAGGAATGACAACACTTTTTTTGCATTTAGTTTAAGTCTGTGACTTTGGCACCAACCAGCTGTCTGTGTAAGCCCTTTTTGTAGTACGTCAGCATTGTTGGGGGACTCTGACTGCTCTCAGTTTGCAGTCATCGGCAAACTTGGTAAGCCACCAGGCATCTATTTTTGCCTGGACTTCTGAGAAATAGATTCCAAAGAGTAGGGGGCCCAGCACAGATCCTTGAGGTACACCACTGGCAACCAGTCTGCTGGTAGACATGGAATCCCCAACTTTGACTGTACAGCAGACTCTCTCTTATCTGTCCTCTCTTTAATCAGCCATCAAATTTCTGCCTCAGCCCTAGCAAAATACAAAAAAAAAACAACACTTCTGCCTCTTCTGGGCTAAATGACAGGCATTTGAGTTTTAGACTCGCGTTCATTAGACAAATGCATACTAGCACAAATCCTGTTATTTTAGCTGATTTCTAACCTGTAAATGCTATTTTGTATACTTTTTCTGATTAACCAGTCATTCGTTTATCCAGCCTAAGGTCCTGTCCTAGCGAGACCAGATAAGAGGGAGTCGATTGTATACGTTCCATCAGTGAGCCAGTTGTCTACCCATTTAGTGACATATGGGTTCATTCCCAGCTGGGTGAGTTTTTCAATGATGCCCAAGTGGAGAATTGTGTCAAAAAGCCTTGGCTAAGTCAAGATAGGCTATATGTACTGTTTTGCCCTCATCCAGGGCTTTGGTGACATTCTCAAAGAAGTCCATCAACTTTAACAAGTGTGATTTACCCTTAAAGCCAAATTGGATTGGGTCAAGAGTTTGAAGGTCACTTATGTCTTTGGTGATAAGGTCCACGATGATTCTCTCCATGGCCTTGCAAATAAGGCTAGTTAGTCTTATGGGTCTATAGTTCCCAGGGTCGGTTGATGGGCCCCCTTAGTGCAAGGGAATTACTATTGCTGTTTTCCCCTCTGCTTGGACAAAGCCAGTACTTAGTCTGTGGTTGAAGAGAGTGCTGAGTGGTTCTGCTAAGTTGCATTTTAGACCATTTAGTAGGCAGCCTGGGATATTATCCAGTCTCATACAGGCTGTGTTTTTGGCCATAGAGAGTGTGGTTATGACCTGCTCTTTGGAGATTCTAGGTAGAGGACTGGTGACAGATATGCTCTGGGGTATGTCTAGTGGGGGCAGGGAAGTGAAGTTTGAGTTAAATCTGTCCGCTAGCAGCCTGGAGCTGTCCTTAGGGTCAGTATGAGTGGTACCTTCCACTACTAGTTCAGCACAAAGCTGGGGCTTCCCTTTTAGATTTCTGCCAGAGCTAAAGAATGCCTTGTGATTATCCTTAGCTAGGAATGTTAGTTTAGCTTCATAATTGGCTTTAGAGGACTTTACAAGATATCCAGTTTGCTTGTTCAAGCTGTGGAGGGTGCCCTTCCTCTGCGGAGTCAGTTTCCTCTTGTTCTTAGACATTAGTTTCTTCTTGTTGTATAACCTATTTATGCTTGATGTCCACCAGGGTAGCTTGTTTTTTTGTGAGGACTTTTTGATCCGTTCAGGTACAGCTAAGTCTATACATTTGTATAGGTGTTTATACAGGGCATTTGAGTACACCTCTGTATAGGAGTCAATGCTGACAGTGGTAACAGGGGGGGGGTTGAAACTATTTATGCCATTGTATAGGAAGCTATAGTTTGCTTTGGAGAAATTTTTCATCCTTTTTGCTCTTGGGGGGGGGGGGGGGTCAGGTATGAGTGTTATTTCAAACAGGACTGATTTATGACCAGACTTTACCAGGGAGGGCAACATACAGGGGCTAGTGCAGAGACCCTCTATGTTGGTGAGTACTAAGTCTAGGACATTAGAGTTCCTTGTGGGGGTGCAGACTATTTGTTCCAGAGCATTTGTATTAACAAAGTCTAGGAACCTTAGGGGAGCATGTTTGTGCACATATATGACTCCCAGTCAATGGAAGGATAGTTAAAATCAGCCATGACCAAGGTGTTTGGCTGTATAGTGAGTGACTCAAGTAGGTCAAGGTAGGCAGAGTGGTTCTCGTAGTTCGGGGGGGGACCTATAGCTAACAATGATATGGAAGGGGGTTTTACCTACAGTTAGCTGCATACAGTTTGACCAGTCTTGAGGTGCAATCGTCTTTAATGAATATGGATACACCTATGCCTTTGTTTTTTCACTCTCGTTATGAGGTCTGAATGTGTGGAAGGCATTGCAGCCTTGCATGGTGCCAGGGTGCTGTCTGCAGCCTTGAGCCATGTCTCTGTGACTGCACAGACATCGGCATCTTCCAAGGTAAGGAATGCTTCCAGTGAGTGCAGTTTCTTACTTAGACTCCTAGCATTAAGTAGCATAACCTTGAGTTTGTCTCTACTGGATTTTTTTATGTTGAGAATTTTGTTATTATGACATTGCCTAAAAAAAGCATTATGGGGAAGGCAAGTACCTTTGCCAGTAACTGAAATCCAAGAGGTGACAGGTGAAGACCAACTCTGGCAAAGAAGAGTGGTCTGTCAACCATATCTTCCCAGGCTAACAAATACTGGATCCTCCTGGACTGACACCAGAAGCTAAGCCAACTGTTGAAGTCAATCATTTTTTGTTTATATTGAGGCATCATCCTAGGTGAAGGTAGAATGCTGCTTAGGGCTAGGGACATACCTGCCTGGGGCACATAATCTGAGAACTCAGTCATGTCTCTCTTCATATAGTCCAGTGCAGTAGATCTCAAGTCATTCACTTCAACATGGACTATGACAGAGTCATAATGGTACTTGTTGTTGAGAGACTTGAGTGCATGCATGATCTGATGGATCCTAGTACCCAACAGGCAGCTGACCATGACCTTCTCCAGCCTGTTGAGAGGGACATCTGTGTGTCTCACTATTGAGTCACCTAGGACCAAGACATTTGTTTTTGAGTTGTTTTGCCTTAGGGGTTTATTGGCTGAGATACTGTTGTGTGGCTTCTGTTGGGTCTGCAGTGTACAATAGGTTTGCGCTTGGAAGGTCTGTGACCTTTAGCTAGGCTTCTAGCAAGTACCTCAGCATATGTGGGTTTATGTGTTGTGAACTTGTTACATGCAAGAGGTGAAGTGTGTGTGGTAACAACAAACCAGATATCAAACAGGTTGTCATGTCAGATAATTGATTCCAAATTCATAGTATAGATACATGTCTCACATGTTGTATTTGTTTGTTTTAGGAATAACTGGTTATCAGTATACATGAGACAATTGCTACACTGCCTCAGGATGAACTGACCTTCCATTATGTCAGGTATATACTGTAGCAACTAGTGGGGAGTGGGTTAGATGGACCAGGTTTTGCTTTAAGACTAACAAAAAGCAGCTATTCTATGGAGTGCTAGGGGTAGAAAACTGCATCAGTGCTTCATAATAAACAACTGAATTGCTTGCAGGGCAGCAGTGCAAGCTGTGAGCAACTCAGGTAAACTGAAAGCAAACCCGTGCAAACACCATGCTTAAATACAAGCAAAGTTAAACAATTTTATACAAAGTAACCAAATGAAAAGCCGAAGACTGACTGAGCCTTATTCCAGAAATCCTCAACTCTGATGCGTCCTTGGCTGCACACTTCTGCCACAAGGATGCAGGAGGGCCTTCTTAATGTCAGATTGCTAGTTTTAGTGCTCATACGATATCAAACAGTCTAGATTCAGCAAGCCTGAAATCTAGCCTATGCTAAAAAATGCAGAAGTACTAGAAATTCAAAGTGCAGAAAACTGCAGTCAAAACAGCAAAAAAAAGGTTTAAATAAAGCAGCAATTCAGTAGAATGCTCTCACGAGAGTGTAGACCACAAACCTTCCTTGTGTGAAATAACTGGTCTGGAACCCAAGTGCTTAAACCAGAACAAAGACACTTTCAGAATAACAGATACACTAAGTCTTCAACCAGCAATTTCCAGTTTAGAAGGGTGCAGGCTATCCTCTCCTGCCACAGGAGTTTAGACCACAAATCTTACTGATGTAAAATAACTGGTTTGGAACCCAAAATCTGAAACCAGAACAAAAGATGCTTAGAACAACAGGCACAATAAGCCTTCAAGCAGCAATTCCCAGCACAGAAGGGCAGAGGCTACCTTCTCCTCCCACAAGAATGTAGAGTACAAACCGTCTTAATGTAAAATAACTGACCTGAAGCCCAAGTGCTTAAACCAACACAAAGAGGTTTAGAATAACAGTTACAATTTAATCAGGTTACTAATGAGCAGTAATAAATACAGCAGAATGAATGCAACTGAACACATTTAATAACAAGCAGCAAAAGCAAAATAAAGTAATAAAGTAGGAAAGAACACAAATACAGTAAAAGCAGCTGAAAAAAGTGCAAATTTATTTAAGTTTAATGGAAAGAGAGGAAACAGAAGATAATTCAAGGTTAAGAAACTAAGGGGGTGGGCCTTCCCAACTGATCTCTCCATACTCAGTAGAATGAGCTGATGAAATGGGACTGGAAAAAGTGCAGAAAATTGCAGTGTTAGAGTAGGGGCAGGCAACTAAGTCACTAAGTTTAAGAATACAACAGTTCAGCAGGCGAGTGAGAAAAATAAAATGCAGACAGATCAGCAATATTCAGGGAGAGTACAGCAAGCAGCCAAACAATCACTCCAGCTAAACAGAGATGCTTCCAAATATTTCTAGATAAATGAGGAATAATGTTTCTCATCTGTTCCGACTAATTAGCTGATGTCATTCACTGTTTGCAAAGGAATTATTTGATAACTTTTCTAACTGACCCTAGCCAAGGCCTCTTAAAACTCCAAAAGATCAGAATACGTAAAACAAAAACAAATGTAATACAAGAAAAAGCTACTACTCTTATAGTTGAAAGAAAAGAAGAGTTGAAGAGCCTGTTGATGAAGGTGAAAGTAGAAGGGCAAAACCTAGCTTGCTGCTGAAAAGCCAAAAAAGCAAACATTATGTCATAGCCCTATCAATTCTTTATAAATAGAGTGAAGTGGTGGTAGTGACATATTTGTTTTTTCTGGGCTCAAAGATCTCTGCAGTTAGTGATTGCAGGTGTGAAATTAAAAGCCACCTGCTTTGTGGGAGGAAACCTATGGCAAATCTGGACAAGATACTAAAAAGCAAATACATAACATTGTTAAGAAAGGTGCATAAAGTTAAAATTATATTTATCCCCAGTAATAACATATAACTGAGAGTGTTGGACTGTAAGAAAGGCTGCATGCCAGAAAATCTATGCATTTTAACTGTGACATTAGAGAAAAACCTTTGAGAATGATGTATTATGCAACAGGATCAAATCCATTCATGCTTAAGAAAATAAACCCAGATCCACTGAAAGGACTGATAGTAAAACTAAGGTTTAAGTACTATGTACACAGAATGAGAAGACAAGATTCACCACAGAAGAATCAAAGGCAAAGGAAAAAGGATGAAGCAGTCTAAGATAGCTAGACAGCATTACTGAACAAAAAAATCTTGCTTTTTCCCCACTTTTCTGAGATTTAAAAAAAGTTCAGTTACAGGCTTGCTGTTCTGAACTGTTTGTAAGTTTCTTGGAGGCCATTTTTTGCTTGGGCTAAAGGGAAGTCTCTCTGTTCATTAGTGGCAGTGATAAACATTGAGCAGCCTGCCTGCCCCTGTGGGAGTGGTTACTGCCTTGAAACTGTAGTTTTATTGGCCATTTTGGGTCAATTCCAAACTCCTTGATCTCCCTCTCTTAAAACCAGATTGCCTCGTGGTTTTGGCATCTTTTCAGACTTGTTGGCTGTTGGGGAAGCACCCACCAAGAGGAGAAAACGCTGAGAGAAGAAAGGAGCCACTTTTGAGATTTTAAGTATTTTTCTTCAGATTATTTGCTAAGTTTTTCTGCATAGCCGCCTACTTTGAGCATTTTCTGGTTTGTTAAACTTGATTTCTGCATTGGTAACTGTATTTAGAACACAACCTAGAGCTGTTTACTGAATTTCCTGTTTGCACTTATTTTTAAAATCATTTTTTTTCTTAGAACTTGCATTTTATCTGTCTCTGGCCTAGCACTCAAGTGTGGGGTCATTTACTGCACTGTTATAACTTGTTGATACTTGTGAACCTCTGCTATCTTTAAAAAAAAAAAAAAAAAAAAAATCTTGCTTTTTTCCCCACTTTTCTGAGATTTAAAAAAGTTCAGTTACAGGCTTGCTGTTCTGAACTGTTTGTAAGTTTCTTGGAGGCCATTTTTTGCTTGGGCTAAAGGGAAGTCTCTCTGTTCATCAGTGGCAGTGATAAACATTGAGCAGCCTGCCTGCCCCTGTGGGAGTGGTTACTGCCTTGAAACTGTAGTTTTATTGGCCATTTTGGGTCAATTCCAAACTCCTTGATCTCCCTCTCTTAAAACCCTCTTTTGCGCGGTTCTGCACGTTTTTGTGCATAGTGCAACAACGGGCAGCGCCGCCTAATTGGGTTTAAACTATTCCTGGCTCCACAAAGTCTGCTCTTCACTTTTTCCCTTAGAACTGCTCTATCTCTCAAATTAAACACCATATTCTCATTCTAAGGCCCTTCACTGGTCCAAATAAGCAATCTTACAAGTTAGCACTATTAAACCATAAACACTACTTACTCTTATGCTCTCTACGATTACCTTGACCCCTATTGGTCCTTCTTAATTCAGTTTCCCTATATTACTCTAGCATGTCCAATGGTCAGTCAATGTTTTCCTCTCCAGTCCAGCTGGTGAATCTGGGAATTTTGAGGCAATGTTACAACTGTCTCATGTACAGGGACAACCCTCTCCTCCTCCAAACAGGTTCAAATATATATGTGAGAGATGCAGCCATATAGCCAAACTGGAGGCTGAGCTCTCTCATCTCAAAACTGGTGAAACCAGTCAGGAGGAGAAGGTAACCTCACACAACACAATTCCAGTATCACATAGTCCCACCACATCAGCGAACCAAACACATAAATACACAAAAACATACTCAGAGGCTCTAAATAAAAATCTACCTAAGCAACAGAGACCTCCAAAGCAGACATCCAAGCAAACGCTACCCCAAAACAAAGCACGTGCAACACATAGCCCACAAAGTCAGTGTGCCAAGCAGCCACAGCCCTTAAGGCTGAATAACACACCTGATACTCTTGTAATAGGTGACTCTATTGTCAGACACACTGACTTCCCGCTCACCAGGCTGAACAAAGAGAAGGTCACAGTGAGCTGCCTGTCGGGCGCTAGGATCCACCACATAACGCAAGCACTCAGGTCACTCCAAAGCAAATACAAATATGACTCAGTCATTGTACATGCTGGTGTGAATGACCTGAGACGCACCTCCCTGGACTACATGAAAAGAGACATAGAGGAGCTCTCTGATCATGTAGCCCAGGCCGGTATGACCCTGACCTTGAGCAGCATCTTACCCTCACCTAGAATGATGCCACAGTACAAAGACAAAATGATCGATTTTAACAATTGGCTAAAATTTTGGTGTCATTCAAAGGGGATCCAGTGTCTGTCAGCCTGGGATGACATACTCGACAAGCCACGTTGCTTCGCTAGGGACAGCTTGCACCTGTCACCACTGGGATTTTGGATATTGGCAAAGGCTCTTGCCTCCCCCATAGTGCCTTTTTTAGGCAAGGCTCAAAAGTCAAACCCACCTCCATAGACAGCACAAGGAACAAGAAACTAAGGGTAATGCTGCTAAATGCCAGAAGTCTTAACCTCAAGATGCACACACTCGAAGCTCTCCTCAGTATGGAGAACATCGATATCTGGGCAGTGACAGAAACCTGGTTCAAGGCTCCAGAGAGCACTCCAGCACTACCAGGTTATACCTCATATCATGCTTTTCGGCCCCAAAACCCGGAATAAACCACAAAAGGAGGGGGAGTTTCCATATTTATCAAGGATAACCACACCTCCAGGTTAGTGGCATTGCACGAAGTATCTGAGATCATCCATGTGCAACTAACAGTGGGCAACACTGCTTTTCAGTTTATAGCATCCTACAGACCACCCTCTCAAAGTCAGGAATCCCACTCGGCTTTCCTGAAAACATTGGAGGATATGAAGATCTCTCCGAACACCATTATATTGGGCGACTTCAACTACCCAAACATACACTGGGAGCACTACTCAAGCCCCAGCACCTTAGCCCAAAGGTTCCTGGAAATTATAAACTCAAATGCTATGGAACAACTAGTCACCACTCCCACAAGACGGGATAACATACTAGACCTGATCATTACCAACATGGGTTCTCTATGCCCCATACCAGAAGTATATCCCTCATTGGTAAGATCAGACCATAAATTAATTTCACTGGATAGCCACATCCCAACCCCACCCCCAACCCAGAAAACCACAGTGAAAAACTTCTCAAAAGCAAACTTCTCACTTCTCAAAACTGAAGTGGAATCCTTCAAGGCCCCAGGGCCAGTGGAAACTACGGCCCAAACTGCAGAATCCTATATAAACGCATTCTACGGACATCTCCAGGAATGCATGGATCATGCTATCCCAAACAAAACCAAGACCCAATCATCCAAAGGCAGGCGTCTAGTCTGGTGGACTCCAGCCATAAATAAACTGTACAACAGAAGGAGGAAGCTACTACATGATAGAGCAAAATCCCTAATAGGGAAGGCAGCTCTGATCAGTACTAGCAAAAAATTACGATCCCTCATAAAATCCTCCAAGGCCAGCTTCGAGAGAAAAATTGCACAGGACACTAAAGACAATCATAAAGCTTTTTTCAGTTATGTTAGGAACCTGGGATGCAACTCCCAAACTTGTTCTGAGTTGATTCTAAATGACAAAAAATACACTGAACCCACAGACATCGCCAATATCCTGGCAGACAGGTTCAGTGCAAACTTCTCCCCCCCCCAAAAGAGCAAGTATCTATCCCGGCAGAGGGCTGCCTCCCAAACATCTCTGATGCTCAGGTGAAGGCTGCCCTCTCCAAAGCAAAAAACACTTCTTCCATGGGACCAGTTGGCGTCCCGGGTTGCGTCCTACATGAACTCCAAGAAGAACTAATCCCTCAAATAAAACAGCTGTACAATCTCAGCCTCACTACAGGATATGTGCCCACAGAATGGTGTACAGCAACAGTGGTCCCACTCCACAAAGGTGGAGCCTCTACGGACCCTGGAAACTATCGCCCCATAAGCCTGACTAGCCTAGTCTGCAAGGCTATGGAGAGGATCATCATGGAGCTCATAAACAAAGACATTGGGGACCTACAGACACTAGATCCTACCCAATTTGGCTTCCTCAAGGGCAGATTCTGCCTTTTGAACCTGGTCGACTTCTTTGAAACAGTCACCAAAGCCATAGATGAAGGGAAGGTAGTCCACACAGCCTATCTGGACCTAGCAAAGGCATCTGACACAATACCCCACTCAGGCATCATAGATAAGCTATCCAGCTTAAATATAAACCCCTATGTCACAAGATGGGTCGCAAACTGGCTCAAAGACAGAACCCACAGAGTGAGAGTTGCTGGAGCCATGTCAGACTCGAAACCGGTCACAAGTGGCGTCCCACAAGGTTCTGTCCTGGGACCGCTCTTGTTCGGTATATACTTTTCCGAGGTACAGGCCAACATGGGAGGACTATGGCTCACCAAGTTCGCAGATGACTGCAAACTGGGTGCCATAATCGACTCTCCAGCTGACACAAACATCCTTCAAAAAGGTCTCACAGAGATGGATAACTGGTGTCAGAGCCATGGTCTAAAGCTAAATGCCAAAAAGTGTATAGTCATACCCTTTGGCAAAAACAATGTGCCCACAAATTACCACATAAGTGGTAACCCATTAAGTACAGAGAAAGTAATTAGGGATCTGGGGACCCAAGTTGATAGCAATCTCTCCTTTGACAACCACATTGCCAAAGTGGTTAGAAAGACCTTCTACATAGCCCACCTCATCATGAAAGGATTCACATCTAGATCAAGAGAGGTAATCGTGCCCCTTTATTCATCCCTCATCAGGCCCATCATAGAATACAATGCCCCTTTGGTATG
>NC_056747.1:576634233-576636733 GCF_019279795.1 Protopterus annectens | reverse complement strand
TGTATTCTTATTCTATTTGGCTAGTGCCTAAATCAATACAAATCCTTTATATAAATTGTTTCACAGACTATGTTCATAGGTAGGTACTAGACTATTGGCCCTAGGGTCTATTTAAGCCTAGCCAAAAAGTTACCCTGGTTTTCGCCACCCAAGAAAATTATTTTCCTGTGCCCCGGTCGAGCAGAGCCACAGAAGTGATCCCCAGGGTGAATTTCCTACATACACTACTACTACTACTACATCGTGTCATTTGCCACAAATAAAATGGACAAATACTAACAAATATGTGACAACCAGTCAAAAATATTATAGTGTTACAATTGTGGCAAGTCATGACCATACTGGGAAGTATTTAGCTGACTCTGTGACTTGGAGCCTTACGTCAACGAATGTACCAACCTTTCCATGAAAATCTGAATTCAATTATCTAGTAATACATCTATTACAAGCAAGTGCCAAGAGACCTGAACATATATATAGTATCTTCCTTACTTCGACCAGTGACTAACTGAATAAAAGCCATTGACAATTGCATTCATCAAGAATGTATGCTATCAGGGGCGTGGCCAAGGATGAACACAGGATAGCAGCAGATTTCTTCAGCTCCACCAATTTCATTACATTGACAGGAATTAATTACTTAAAAAATTAATTCTTGAAGTAATTTTCTTTCTAAATATGTTTGTTTTATATAGTTCTTGAACTATATCTAAAAAAGAAAGGAAATCTTAATAATATTCCTGTCAGAAATTACTTTGGAAATTTTCCTGTCAGTTTATCAGTCTGAAATGAGTTCCAGTAAGACAAATTCTCAAGACTCCAGCATCAAGAAAGAACTTCAGTCTCTGATAATTATAGTCCAGCAACTTACTGCTAAGATGGATAAAATGGATACTAAAATAGACACTTTCATAGAAAAACTACAAAACAAATAGACTTGTTACATATGGACCTGCAACAACAGAAGATCCAGATGACAGGCATAGAAGAAGCTGTGAATGACATGGAAAATAAAATACAAGAAGAGGGAATCAACATTGAGTTTCTGCTGAAACAAAATACACATTTACAAACAAAGCTGGATGACCTGGAAAATAGATCTAGGCGCAATAACATTAGGATTTTTGGACTGCCAGAAAATATTGAAGGTAACAATATTACTTCTTTTTAACAACATGGCTCCCTAAAACTTTAGATTTACCAGAAGCATTCTCTTTTGGTATCGAAGAGCACATAGATCTATAGCTAATACTAACTCTAACAAAACTATCCTAGATCAGTTATAGTTAGATTTCTATCATCTTTTGATAAAGAGATGGTTCTTAAATCTGCTTGGGCTAAAGCTCCTGTTAAGTTTAATGAGACAACTGTGCGTTTTGACAATGACTATTCTTCCATGGTAATTGCTAAAAGAAAAGTTTTTCTGCCACTAATAAGGGAGCTTAAAAAAGCACAGTTTAAAACATACCTTCTGTTTCCTGCCAAGCTTAAAATCTTCCTTCCTGATGGTCCTAAGGTATTCGATGATTTAGACTCTGCTTTATTGTTTGTCAAAGAAAAAGGATTTTGGATAAAATAGAAGAAATGGAATGGGCTAGTTCTTCATTAAAGAGATTGGCAACTGAAGCTTCCTGGAAGACTTCAGAGAAGAAGAAGAGACTAAAAACAAATGATTTGTTATATGTTTTTTCTCTCTCATCATTTTAGTTCATTATTAATCTTTTTGAATATAGTTCCTGCATTTCCAGAAAGCCACAAATATTTTGGAAAAGATTTAATCAAAGTTATTCTCTATGTGCAAAGAAATGTTTTGTTTCATAACCAGTCAAAATGCCTGAGGATTTAATGGCAGGCTGTGACTCTATTTGTTTCTCTTTCTGAAAAAAGTAAGGTTAGTAATTTGATACATTTTGTTATCTTTACCTTTCTGTTCTTCTTCTTTTATTATTTTCTTTGTTTAAACAATGACATCCTACTTAGATTATGAAGAAGGTAAAGGGTGGGAGAGGGCAGGGAGAGAACAGTAATGAAAATATCATTAATAGAATAATAACATATTTATTTCTTGTAAAAGTTTATAAGTTCTTCAAATGCTATTTCTAATTATACTTTCTTGATTATACTGCTTATGCTTGTTTGTAAATAATCTGTCATGCTTTAACTAATAATAATCAGAACTAAATAAGAGTAAATAATATGTTTTATTTTTAACTCTATTAATATAAACAGTAAGTAACATTCCATTGTATATACTTCTTACAGCTTTCTCTTACATTTTTTTATTTCTGCCTCACTCCCTTTTATTTTCTACTCTCTTTTCTTTTCTTTATTAATATATAGAAATGCTTTTGACTGTGTGGGCACAGTGAATAATAGGATTTGTATGAAAATTGAGTTGGGAGAAGAATAATGAGTTTTATTGCTTGTTGGTAATTTTGAGTTTAATTTCACTTGCATAGAGGCTGTGATGATCTGTGGAATACATTGTGGAGGTTCTGTC
>NC_056747.1:576431733-576629233 GCF_019279795.1 Protopterus annectens | reverse complement strand
AATAGACCTAGGATTGCATTAAAGAAACATACTAATAGCTGGTCTCAAGGGGTATTTCTTTTCCAGACTTTAATTTATATATTATCTCTTCTATTATAAAAGTTATTACTTTATTAATAGATCGGTCATATGTCGCAAAATGGAAAGATTATTGGGAGCTAATTAGTATGCACTTCATGAAAATCTCCTTAACACATAAAAATATGATTATAAATAACTCCATGTTGTGGTTGCTAAAGGAATTTTGCACTTCACCTATTACACCTAAACATATGGTCTGTTACCCATTAAATATTATTATTAGTTATCGTAACTTTATATTCATGCACCCTAAGTATAGGGAATGGAATTTTATTGTATTCCCTATAATCTATACTCAGGGTATGCTTATGTCATCTACTTCTGAAGGAGCTCATTTAGCTATAGATAATAATCTAAAGTACTGGTATCAGCTGATATCTGATAATAAAGTTAAAAATCTAGATTTCTTAAAACAAGAATTTGATCTAAGAGAAACTTGCTGGTTAGAGGTTCAGATCTTTAGACAACATCTCATTGATAGAATAGATCTAATGTCTATAACAGTTAAAGAATCTATTCCAAAACTGATTGATTACTTGATAATAAATTTACAGCATAAAGTTTCTGATAAAGGTAAACTTTCATATATACATAAAATTATCAGACAAGAAACTTTTTACAATGTAGATTCATACTGGAATTATTTCACCTCTATTAATGGGGACCCACCAACTCAACAAGATAAACAATATATATTGGAATCTGCTTATAGAACTACATCTTCCATTGTCTGGAGACTTTATACATGGAAATTTTTACATAGATCTTTTATACACCTTTGATGATGAATAAAATTAATAATAAAGATAATCTATGTAAGAGATGTAATGTAGAAATTAATGCTGACTGGGCTCATATGTTTTATGACTGTATGAAGTTGAAAGAATACTGGAAGTCAATTAATGAATTTTGCAGGCTCTTTTTACAGATAATTTCATTATTTCTAAGTCTCTTATATTATTCAACACACCTGTACCTCAATGTGTTAAAAAGATTAAGCTTCCCTTGTTATGGTCTATCCTAGCAGTGGCTAGGAAAATAATAACTAGAAATTGGATTTCAGATACACCTCCTTCGTTCAATGAATTTAAAAATGTTATGAATATAATGTGTCATATGGAAATAAGCACAATTAGAATGAGAACAACTAGAAAAACATCACATTTTATTGTATGGGATAATTTACAAAATTTGTTAAAAAATTCTAATTTCAATAGCACAGTATTTTAGTTTAATTAATTGATCTGATTGTAGTGGATGTCTTTGTAAATACTTTAGTTGTTTTGTTGAATATTATAATAATACCTATTTTAATTATTTGTATAAAATTGTTATGATATTTCTCTTATATGTTAAAACAATAAACTTGTTTTGAAAAAAAAAAGAATGTATGCTATCATTTGTCATCTAATTGTACACAGAATCCAGACACAAGTATTAATCTCATACATCTTTTAATCTCCTAGCATGTGTCCGTACTGAGGGCTGTGCAACCACTCCCTTGAACTTAACCATCACCACAGCAGAATCAAGGGGAACAGCCCAAGAAAAATAAATTACTACCAGGATGCTGACAACCCACCTCACTTCTATATACTAACTTCACACAGACACAAAAGCAAGGGAAAGGGTTCCCTATTAGAAGTCCAAAGATGCATTCTTTCAAATATGTCTTGGTTGAACTCAAAAGCCTGAAATGGCAAAATATCGAAGCGGCTTTTGAGCAAATTCTTTCCCTGGGAAAGAATTCACTTGACCACTTCAGTACTTTGCCATTTTCGGCACTGTAGTATGGTCACGGAGTTGGTATATTTAAGTAGGGGTGTGTGGTGGGTGAAGTCCCCCCGGTTAATGTAATGTTTAAAGTGTTTTTTTTCTTTTTTGATGGAACAGCGATTTTTTTTTTCCCTAGGAAAAAAAATCGCTTTTCTGACAGTTTGAAATTGTAAGCTTTCACTTACATAGGATGGATTAATCACCGTTCACTTTTTTAAGCGTTCGGTGATCTAATATAGACCCAGGGAAAGCCCTGGAGCAGTGAATCATTGCCAATCCATTAATCAAACACCACACCAACATTGACTCAATTCATACTCAGTTCTACATACTAACTTTACAATCGCATAACTGCAGAAGCAAACAAAAAGTCCAAGAAAATGAAGCATTGCTGGGATGTTATCATACACATAGTAGTGAGGGGGGTTGAGTTTGTTGTAAATCCCAAATTTCTTCCTTTAGCTACAGTGTTGTTCCACGATAACAGGACATCATATTTAAATGCCATTGAAAAATTATTTCTTGATAATAGAATTTCATGATGGTTTGCAGCTTTACCTATAGCAGAGTTGACAATGTAATATTTCAGTATTCAGGGCTCTCAGTCATACACATTTTTATTTGTATACACACAAGCACAAGTGATATATCCTATATATTTATGTGTACGTATATATGTAGGGTTGGCATAAAAACAATGCCCCATGCTCAGAAATCTTCACTGCCTGCCACATAAAAAGCCTCTTCATAACTATTGTGATTTTCAGTGTATTCTGCAACTTTCAGTCTAATCTTTAAATTACCGTATTTCATTAACAAAACTGAAAAAAAAAGTTTCACATCTTAATTAGAATGCAACTTTGCACAATGATCTCAGAATGTCGTTTCAACTTACAAAACTGAAAAAAAAAATCATTTGGTCCAAGTCTGATAAAATGACAGTTGTCATGAGATACACTAGATCGGGTTCAGGCGCCTAGGCAGCGAGACATTTCCCTGCGATACATTTTGGCTGGGGACACATGGCAGAAGTGACATTCAGCTGCAGAGAAATATGGCTGTTTGTTTTCCCCCTGTGAATTTGGTTATTGAAGTTGTAGGTATGACAACACATTCTTCTCTTTGCCCACAGGGAATTTGCAAACAGCCATATTTCTCTGCAGCTGAATGTCACTTCAGCCATGTGTCCCCAGCCAAAATGTATCGCAGGGAAATGTCTCGCTGCCTAGGCGCCTGAACCCACTAGATCAAATATTGAAAACTGTCACACTTTAAAGGTCACACTGACTTAATTAAATGCAACACTTTGGTGTTTTTCTTTCCTTACCCCCTCACTATCGATATATTATTATTTTTTATGAGTGCATTACCTCTGTATGCTATTCAGTCTTGTCTTCACAAAACTTGGTATCCCCCCAGCTGCATCTCTCTCATCTGTTAAGATTTTTGCTAAATGCCCAGATTTTTGCCTCATACTTTTGGTCTTTTCCTCAAAATGTTGTGCGTTTCTGACATGTTTGGAGATTGGTACCACTAAATAATAAACAAAGTTTCAGACTATTTTTATAAAATGCAGACAAATGCAAAAAAAATGCTGATATTCTAGCAGCATAGTCTACAAGCTCAATAATTAAAATTGGCCCCAGATTTTGGACCTTTGTCGCCGTCATCCCCCCGCCCCAATTATTTTGTCTTTATCCAGAATTCTTGTGCTAAGAGGTTGAGAGGTTTAGGCTTAGTGGTTCTCATATATTACGTAAAACATGTAGCAGGAGCGGACAGTTGTTAAGGTGTAAATAGGCTGTTTTTATCTACTAGTGCAGTGTGTATTATTTCAAACAAGCTAGAAATAAAGGGAATAATAAAAGATAATGTTATTATCGGCTCTTCTAATTATTTACACTCCTCAGCTCCTGCTTTTATTGATATATGTGACGCTGGTGATGAAAGAAACACTAGTGTTTTAGGGAATAGCATTTTACACTATATCATAGAGTACAGTGACACATTGCTACCCTTGAAGAAGAAGAAAAGAACCGGTAAGAATGCTAAGAAGTGTGACGGAGGTCTTAGGGAGGAAATGGGGATGTTGTTTTGAGATAATGGTGCTGAGGTGAATGGGAGCCTTATATAACACTTTATATTTCCAGAGTTGATAGAGACACATGTCCTAATCCAGCTTGGTACACAGCATGCCAACAACATAAAATAATATCTTAGCACAGCAGCTTAAAGTAATATCTTGGCATACTAGCAGCTTGACTGAGAAGAAAATACCAGGTTTTTACAGAATGCCCAGATTTTGCATGTTATTTTTTGGTCTTTTCCTCATAAAATTTGTGCTTTTCTGGCAAATCCCTGAAGACTGAAGTCACTAAGTAATAATAAATAATGACAGTCATATGAGTTTTGGGCTTCATAGCCTTCAGAAAATATATAACTATACAAAACCTGTTATTCCTAGAAACTAAATTTACTGGAGCATTATTTTAAATCAGTCACTATTTTTGGGCCTTTGTCCCCTCATTATGTTCTGGCTTTGTCCAAATGTCTTGCTCTGAGAGATTGAGAGGTATGGAGTGGAGACATACATCAGTTGTCTGGAGCCAGCTGTCTAACCTGCATAGTTCAATTGCTACAAGAAGCCCATTTGCTTTGTTGAAAACTTGACCTGGAAATACTATGGAATGCAACTGAAATTTGTGGCAGAAACTTCTATAAATATCTGAGAAGTTTGAATATGTTTGTCTCCCTTAATTGAGTAAGGCAGCGATGCACAAGGAAGGTTCACCAAAATAAAATCTGCTTAGCCAGATTGCAGTATATATACAGTTTAGCATATGGGCCTGTAAGGAACCCATTTGCTTTAATTCTAACATCGATAGTACACTACTAGTGTTGATGTATGTTTTTCCTTTAGTCTGTGGTGATTAGAGCTTAGTTCCAGATACTAAGGCAGATAAAGACTCCACACTTTTCTTTACAAAGTCTAGAATGCATTATTTTCATTGTTTGGTCATTCTGATTCAAAATGTTAATTGATCTACTGGTATCAAGTTTCTTATGATCTTGAATTATGTGACCGGAATCAATCTAGCAGTCTATATTAGAGACTGGAGAACATACAAGTGCACCAAAACTCACCTCATCTATAGGTTTATGAGTAAGCCAAGGGCAACATATTTAATACATATAGAAAACAGATGATAATGGCATGGATGGCCATACAGTGGGGCATACTGCATTATACAGTATGGCTGTAAGACAGATTTTCATGGTTGGTGCTCTGATGGTAGTGCTTGAAGTTTACAGGCATTTTTTTTCCTAGCTGTCTGATTTTGGTCTTGCTCAGAGAACAGACTCCCTTTGTTTAAAGCAGTGGAAGTGGCATTAATAACTGCATTTTTGATAGACAATGTGTTTAAAGTGGCAATATCTGTGGCCCATAAGGTGGGTACGGCATAACAGTTAAGGTCTTCACCTCATAGACACAAGGTACAAGGGCTTGATTCTGACCTCGAGTTGTGGCCTAAGTTTAAAGTAGCCCATCAGGGCAGTTAGTTTAACATTTACGTATGAAATTATGGTCCTGTGAAAATCATTTATCCCTTCTATAACAGAGACAGTGAAAATACAAAGGTTTGAAAACAGAAAATGTTTTGTATAATGATGTGTGGAGATGAACTGGGCAAGATAGGACAGACCATACTCTTGATGAGTTTCGTTAATCAGGTATTCTACTCTGGCAGGAAATCGAAATTAGACTGGCTAGCAGATAATGGGCAGTTACATTCTGAGGTCATGCACCTCACCTTGAATGATTAAACCAACACACAGCTTGCATATTGATTGAGAGAGACAGGAGTAGTCAAAGGCAATGCTAGTCAAGTACTGAATTTATGAATAGCTTGTTAGAACACTTACAGAAGGCTGGCAAACTGGCTAAATTTTTATCCAGAAACTCATGCCTCAAGAATATCAATTTAGAAAAAGAGAAAGACACTTTCAACATCATCTAGTGATATCACATGAAGGTGCTGGAAGTTGTTGGAACAGCTGAAATTTGACTGATGGAAAATATGCCAGTTACAGGACAGACGCTTACAGAAGTTTGTTAAAGCACAACATCCCTACCCAGTGCAGGAGGAGGCAACTCAGTGGTACTTTAATGCATAATGAATATGTTTAAATCACTATGACCACATTTACCCTGACCTTTAAGGAAGGGGGAGCCAACAGAGGGAATGGGATGTTATTAATGACGTGATTTAAAACATTTAATGGTGATGTTAACTGGCAGAGTGAACACAGCAATATGTAGCTAGGAGTTGAAATAACAGTTAATTTCCGTGGCTTGGAGCCAGTCTTTCTACTATACCAAAGAAATGAGGAGTACAACAGCTGTCCTGACTTGTGTAGATGCCGTCTTTGGTTGGAGAGGACCACGTTCTAGTGTGTAGATTTGGAACACCAAGTTCCATGCTTTACATCCTTCAGTTAAGGTTTTTTATTTTATTTGACATTTGTTGACCGGGCTAGTCTCATTGTGGATACATGTCCATTTTCAGTAGAGGCCCGGGGAGTTAAGCTTCTAGCTAGAACAATGAAATTAGCACAATAACATCTAAGGATACATGAGACAAATAAATCCTATTAACAGTACCTATTTACAGGTTATCACAGTAAAATTTACAGTGCAGAATACAGGCATAACAAAGGATGCAAATACAATCTAAAATTTACAGTGCAGAATACAGACATAAAGGATGCTAATACAATCAAGGTATTCTAGACATAGTTAGTAAAATAGTTTAATAAGGAAGGAGTTGTTTTTAATGAGTAGATGGGGTAGGAAGAGCAAAGTATTTAGAGACACATAGACTAGTCAGGTTTAGAGCATGGGCATAACCAGTGAGTTTCGAGGAACACTTTCAATTTGTTTTTGAAACAGGATAGTGAGGGAAGTGTGGAGAGTTCATTTGGAAGGAGATTTCAGGCTTTTCCGGCTATATTAGAAAAAAGGGAGTCACCAGCCTTATTGTTTGTTTTAGTGGTATGTACTAGAAGTTTCTGAGAAGACCTTAAGGATTCCAGATTTTTATAGGGAGTGATTAGTGTGGAAAGAATGGGTGTTTTGGAAGGTTTGTAAAGAGTGTTGTGGGCTATAGTTAGTTGATGGAATTTAATGAGATTTTGTAGTTCAAGCCATATTAGCTGTTTTAAATTAAAGCAGTGATGGGTTCTAAATGGGTTGCCTGTTGCAAATCTGGCAATGTTATTATAGGACATTTCCAATTTGCTAAGATTATTTTTACATAGGTTAGTAAAAATAGGTGAGGCATAAAGAAGAGAAGAGATTAGATGAGTGTGTGCTATTGTGGTTCGAGCTGAAGGTAGGAGAAAGGATTTTATCTTATAGAGGTATCCTATTAAGGTAATATGTACTGAAAGATTCCTCAAAACAGGAGTATGATTATCAGCTCTTATTTTCTATTTATATACAGAATCACTTCTCATTAAAATAAATTGATAAAATAATTCAGTGTGGTGTAGCCATCCTGATTCCCAGCTACATAGAAATGTTAACATATACAGATTATGTAAGAGACGATGCCATTTATCTAAATAACCAGAGTTTGTATTATTGAAGATAACTGAATATTACAGCAAGTTAACCCGCTACAAGATATTTCAGGAAAAGTCGGCTGAATTCACATTATTTAAGGGAATAAAAACTCATGGTCATTTTATGAAACATAATCCTGGCTAGCACTAAATGATAAATATGTCAGCAGAGATATTGCTGGCTCCAGATTTGTGGGAGAAGAAACCTTCTTGCGGCTAACATAAAAAATAATTTCCAAAGATTGCTCAGACTCCCCCATTCTCTGTCTGCCTCTTTATTTTTCTTTCTATGACAAAAGTAGCATTATCACAAATAATACATCTTTGCCTAATATATTAATTCTGTGTGTGTGTGTGTGTGTGTGTGTGTGTGTGTGTGTGTGTGTGTGTGTGTGTGTGTGTGTGTGTGTGTGTATGTGTGTGTGTATGTGTGTGTGTGTGTGTGTGTGTGTGTAATTTTATATATGCTTTTGTGTGTGTATGTACAATTTTATATATGCTTTTGTGTGTGTGTGTATGTACATATATCAAGGGATGGAAAACAATGCACATTACACAGTTTAGGTTGCTAAATATATATTCATTTGGCTAAATTGGTCACTGGTGTGGTTTTGAAAAGTTATTGGTCTTTAGAGAGAAAGGGTAAAGTAACTGACAACCTATCAACAGAATTAATGAAAACAGGTAGAAGAGAATGAAGCTCATCAGACCAGTCTCTTTTTTTCAACCACATTAGTTGTTTAAATCACAAATCTACAGTAAAATTATTGGCTAAATATAAGCTCATTATGTTTGTACTGTTTCATCTAAGAAAGTGGGTGGAATTCTGCCTCCGTTGTTTCATAAGCACATTGAGGATTAGAACGACGGCCAATAAATATGTTGAATTGAGGATTAGAACTACAGCCAATAAATATGTTAAACTGAGGATTAGAACTACAGCCAATAAATATGTTGAATTGAGGATTAGAACTACAGCCAATAAATATGTTGAATTGAGGATTAGAACTACAGCCAATAAATATGTTGAATTGAGGATTAGAACTACAGCCAATAAATATGTTGAATTGAGGATTAGAACTACAGCCAATAAATATGTTGAATTGAGGATTAGAACTACAGCCAATAAATATGTTGAATTGAGGATTAGAACTACAGCCAATAAATATGTTGAATTGAGGATTAGAACTACAGCCAATAAATATGTTGAATTGAGGATTAGAACTACAGCCAATAAATATGTTGAATTGAGGATTAGAACTACAGCCAATAAATATGTTGAATTGAGGATTAGAACTACAGCCAATAAATATGTTGAATTGAGGATTAGAACTACAGCCAATAAATATGTTGAATTGAGGATTAGAACTACAGCCAATAAATATGTTGAATTGAGGATTAGAACTACAGCCAATAAATATGTTGAATTGAGGATTAGAACTACAGCCAATAAATATGTTGAATTGAGGATTAGAACTACAGCCAATAAATATGTTGAATTGATGATTAGAAGTACAGCCAATAAATATGTTGAATTGATGATTAGAAGTACAGCCAATAAATATGTTGAATTAAGGATTAGAACTACAGCCAATAAATATGTTGAATTAAGGATTAGAACTACAGCCAATAAATATGTTGAATTGAGGATTAGAACTACTGGCAATAAATATGTTGAATTGAGGATCAGAACTACAGCCAATAAATATGTTGAATTGAGGATTAGAACTACAGCCAATAAATATGTTGAATTGAGGATTAGAACTACAGCCAATAAATATGTTGAATTGAGGATTAGAACTACAGCCAATAAATATGTTGAATTGATTGCTTATACAGCAGGAAATGAGGAGATGCTTGGCAACTCACATTAGAATTAATAACTATCAGGAATACTTTTCTCCTTACAGCTGGAAATGAAAAAAAAATCGTGAACATACTTTATTTTATGTATTTATTTTCTGTTTGTTGGTCACATTAGTCACACCAGGCCAGTGCCCTCTTTTCAGGGCAGACCAAAGGTGATATTCATACTGACTAAAAGAAAGTTGGAAAGTGCAGCAGGGAATTTTCCCTACTTTTTTTTTTTTTTTTGAAAGGTGCCATGGGATCTTTTATGTCCTCCTAAACTATCAAGAGCTCAGACAGATGGGACCTCTGTTTAACATGTCATCCAAAGTTTTGGGGTGGAGTGGTAAATATTTTAGAGTTTGCTACTATCCACAAGTGTAAATAAGCTGAGGGGAGAGGTTTAAAATATAATAATTATGTTGGGCTGTGGGTTACTCTGTTCTGGTATTAGATGATAAAGTGGTAGAAGTCCTGGACAACTTGTATTTATATAAGTACTTGGTAAAAAAAATGAATCCACAGATCCACAGAAATATTTAAGAGGATATGGTGCATACTAAAGGGTTCTTTTTCCTGGAAATTCAATCATATGCAATACAACATGCATAATAAACCAATGACATATTTTAAGCTCCCTCCATCTTGGGACACAACTTTAATTAGGATATATCCCCATGTATGAGTCAAACAATAGTTTTACACCAGAAATAATGTCACTACTTATTGTGACATTTACTCTTTTTGCCTGGTGAATTATTAACAGCATCGTTGCAATGAGGTATGTATTTGCTGCAAGGGGCAAGTGAAAATGTTTGACATAATATGTCAACTTCAGACAAAGAATTAGATCTAATGAGAGTCAGTTTGGCTGATGTAAGTGTCATTAATATGCCCCGTGTTTGTGAAATGAACCCAACTTTAAGTGTTGTAGATGGATTTATGTAGCTATTACTAATATAGTACTCTACCCATGTGGCTACAATTTGGGTGAGTTGACAGGATGGAAAAAGGTGAGGGGAGGATGCAAGAAAAGCAGTGTCTCTGTCCTCACAGCATTACTAGAGGATTCTTCATTTGGAGGGATATAGTCATGCTTTTTTTTCACTTTTGTCTTACCCTGGGATTCATAAAGGTTACTACTAAGTGTGCACTTAGTGTATAGCTTCTTATTCAAGAATATCCCTACATTGCTTACACTGTCTATTCATTCAGAAATGCTACATTATGTGCACACTTAGTTTAGTTTAGTCTCAGGTTCATAGGTAAGGACTAGGCTAGCTGCCTTTAAGGACCATATTAATCCTAGCCAATTTCCCTTTTTATGCTCAAAATAACCTATGCCATTATGTTATAGATTGGCCCTCCCCATCTCATGGTTGATAATCCTATATTACCCATTTGACAATAACTGTGATAATAGCACTGATAATCTGGGGGATCCCATGCATGGGATACAACATTTAGGAGCTGCCTCTGTCCATTAGTAGTACAGGGGCAGTCCTGGATTAAAATTTCTGTTTCCCATCCATAGATCTAATTTGTGCTTGCAAATGGGAATGGACAATTTTTGTTTTATGTGGATGGGAAGTCTGTTCTAGAGCAACAGTATCCTTTGAGAGATATACCTGTCCCCCCAAACCATTCTGTTGATGTTGCAGAACAGGTTTAGATCCCTAAACAGAGTATTTCTGATGCCATTTGACTTGCTGATGTGCAGTGAAATCCATCAGTAATAGGTCAGAGAATGTCTTGTATGCCAGACACAGGTCACCTTTTACTATAGGATTCCAGGTATAGTGATAGGGCTTTGAGTCAGTCCATGTAGGACATGTTGTTTAGGCCTTGTATCCTTTTAATAAGGTATCCCTGTGGGTGTTCCAGTTGCTGCATGTGTCTGGACAGATGCATGCCAAAGGCAGAATTATATTCAATGACTGGCGTAATGAGGGCTGAGTAAAGGGGACAATGGTTGCTTAATGATAACCTTTACGAATCCGTTGATAGTGTTATACACCCGCATAACTGGATTTATGTCTGTGTTATAAATATTGTCCTACTTTACAGCACATCTCCCAAAGTGACTGTTCATATTGAAGTAAGGACTATTTTAAATAAAGTGCACAAATTATAAAAACAAATTATAAAAATAAATAGATTAATAAATAAGGGTAGGTAGATTTTGTTTAAGTACTGTGATACAGATTTCAGGGATACAGGAAACAAACCGTAAGATAAAAGTACTAAATGCAAAACAGATCAATGTTATGAAAGAGCAAGACAGAGACATGCCAGTCTGGTAAGTGAAGGAAGGAGGAATGTAAGGGAATGACAGTAAACAGCTAGGCATACTGGGAATTATTTAATGATGCCAATCTTCAATGATTTGCTGGAAAACCACAAATTTTATGAAGCACAGGCAAAAAATGAGGCAGAAATCTGTACATTCTGAAAAATTCTGGGCAGTTGAGAGGTATGACTAAGCCCCAGCATACATGGAAGAGCTCTGGAGAGGCCTACATCTGATGTGTCTCAGTGTCCATGTGGTGTGTGGAAATAACTGTCAGCCATGCAGTAATACAATTCCCACTACTCTGATAAAGTAAGTTGCAGTACTTTAAATGAATGCAGCTAGCATCAGGGATTAAGCCTCTGAACTATTAATAAGCCGATTCCTGTAGTCCAGGCTACAGGGTTTGACTCCTTCCACCTCCTTTTGCCTATGGTGTGATGCTGAGTAAGTCCCATAACCAGACAGTGCTACTGGGTTGCCCATGACAAAGGACATTTGTGTCCAGTGGACTTACCCAGTTAACAAATGTACAAAATAAATACACGTGATTCATAGTGATGCACAATCCACACAGCACCAAGTCAGATTTATGTAATTTACCTGACTATAAATTGCATAACTAAGCAGCTTAAACAACTGCTCAGCTGTGCACGCTGTCATCCTGTGGAAATAAGTAGTGGAGGTACCTACACAAAAACATATGAGCATACCGGTTCCACACTCCAATAACACACAGATAGACATCTATACTCACACAGAGACACACAGACATACCTGGCAAATTACTTACCTGAATGGCTATCTTACATGGGAGGAAGAGTTGCTCTAGTTAGCTACTCTGCTTTACTCAACTTCCCCTTTAGACAGACAGGCACGTAGACAGACAGGCATGTACACATAAGAACAGACACGCACGCACACACCTAGAGCCAGCATTCTTAGCATCCACAGTCTCTCTCTTCATACGATCCAATGGTTACTTCAAGCAACAGGCATCAAATACAAAGAAGCACACAAACAGACATACACATCTGCATAACACAGAGACACTGCACTACACTTCGTACCTAGATCACCACTGAGATTGGAGAAGTCACTCCACTTCACCCTGCTTAAATTCCCTAGCAAAATGCACAGGTGAAACATGCAGAAGTCTATATATCACCATGCTATACAAGACTCTTTACAGAGCAGTGTACCAGGATAAGGGCATAATTAGCATTACCCACACTCACATACTACTGCATTTTTATGAGGCACTCAAAAATCCTTCCTCAGTACACCAGGGCTGCATTACTAAGCAGTAACATGACTATGAAACTTTATTCCCTTGTGTATGGTGCAAAGGCATTTGTTCAGTTTTGCATAGAGCACAATCTGTTTATGAGTTCCACCCAGATTATTTCTACTGATTGCATAAATCCTGAAAACCTGACATGAAATACTCTATCCAATAAAGCAGTGTCTCATACCAGTTAGTCACAACAGTTTACATGAAGCATTACTAACACCCAGGTGTAGAATTATGGAATACCTCAAAACTGATTAACTACAAGCAATTGAGAGCAAGTATCATTAAAATGAGTACTTGTTACTGCCGTGACTGTAATGTGAACATTCATCTCAGCTAAACAGATGGATGGCCTTTTCCACCACAACTAGGTGCCTTTTTTTTTTTTACTTCCTATTGCATTTTCAAGACATACCCAGTGAATAAATATATTAGATGACATCACAGGTTCTGCATTCCCAAGTAAGAAGAACAGATGCGCAACAAATGACAAACCACAGCTATGTACTTTATTATGGCATTTCAAACAAATTAATTTGACTCAGTGAAGTGCAAGAAGAGACTGGCTTGATTTTTTGTATCATTTGGGTATTTCTAAAAACATTAAATTGCCTAACTTAACTCTGCACAGAGAACGTGAAACCTTCATTCTGTTTTAAAAAAAAAATGGCTCCTGCTCCACAGAGCAAGGAAAAAGCTGGCATGTCTGAAACAACATTGGACCATTATGTATGTGAGTGAGCTTCTTAACCACATCTAGGCAATATAAATGAATAAGGTACAACAGTGCTTAAATAGCTTGTGCTGTCATATAGTTTGTAGGATCTTCCCATTCACTTTCATGCATTTCAAACTGCAATACAAATAAATAAAATGAGAGTCTCTTACATACTTGCTCAAATACGTCTGTATTAAGCAAGTCATTTTATGTCATACAAAGCTTGGAGTTTCACCGAAACCTTTATTCAGCCACAACATTTGATCTGATTTAAAGCTGCGATATTAATTGTTCATCATGACCTTAAGGTACCTAGATAGTAGACTTTAATGGAAAAAAGGAAAGAGAAACAGCTGTTACTCATAATGCAATAGAATATAATTATTTCCACTTCTGTCTGACAGCTGAAAGCACATTTTTCATACATTCAATGGAGGTGCTCTCTCTCGCCCAACTGTATAGTCATCTATTATTTTACTTATTTATTTTTAAGTTCTCCCATTTTTCCTAAAATATGCTCCCACTCATGACAGTTTAGAAAAGACAATCCGGGCAGGCGGAATAAACAATTTAATGTACTTCAAAGCAGTGTAAAACGTACTGATAAAAAATATATAAGCGCTTTCGTTTGAACTGGGTCAAACTTCCTCTGATAACAAATACATCATTTCCTTCAGTTTAAAAACATTACCGTAATACAAGAAACACTCTCATTGGTACATTCCCTTCATTGAAGAAGGAAGTTTGGCACAGTTCAAATGAAAGCGCTTATCATATATTTATCAGTACGTTTTACACTGCTTTGAAGTACATTAAATTGTTTATTCCGCCTGTCAGGATCTTCGTTTTTTGGTTTTATTGGGTTTGTGTGGCTCTTATCGTCTGAACAGTTTAGAAAAGGCAGACAAAACTAGAAGGATAAACAGCTTTTGGAATCTCTGTGTTGTCTGACATAATGAGGTGATGCACCAGGCAACTTTTCAAAGAATGCTGCAAGAACTAAACAATTACAAATTTTCAAGACTACACATCTCCACACTAGAATGTTTTTGTTTTTCATTTAAAAAGCAGACATCTGGAGATGATTTGCAGTTAGAAATACTTGATTTAATTATTTTAAAGTTAGTTCTATTATTATTTTGCTAGAACTGAAACTGCCACTGGTTCAGGGTCTGTTAGACTACGAATCAGTCTTTCAATGTGATTCACAAAAGGCACATATCACACAGGTGTGGAATTTGTATGATTTTTTTTTAATTAATAAACAGCCTTCAAGTGTTACTGATACACAGACTGTAAAAGCATCATATAGTACCATGTCGTTTGCCCACAGAGCTGTCACCATATTTCAAAATCCACACAATTCTAGTTCACAGAATGAAATACTGTAAGTCCCCATAATTCGAATTCAGAGGCCTTGTTCATGTGTAAACATCCTTTTACTATTTTGATAAAGGTGGAGTTTCTTCAGCTGCAGAACTCTCCTTTATACTATGTTCCTGTCTTTTATTGTTGTTAACCAAGATATTCAATTGCCTTTATTTTATATTCAGCATCAAAATAAAGAAGAAACATTTCTACATATTGCAGCTTATTGAGCACAATGTTGATCCCCCAGTGATAGGATAAATGAATTCAGGAAAACTGAACTGCTTGTTTCTTTTCTTCCTGCTACTGTATATGCTGAGCTAGGAAGTAGGAAGAGAAATCTACACATTTGTTTTGACTTGTAACACGTCACTTAACTAGACAGTGCTCTCAGCAGAGTCTGAAGAATGCAAATAAATACAAATCACTTAATTGATGAGTCATCTGAGTGAGTATCCTTTTGTAATGACACAGCTACAAGCCTTTAGTAGGTCACAGGATGGTTTATTCTCCCAGGTTACCATCTGTACAGGGCACATATGCAAAGCTGGGAACTGTTCTTCAGTTTTACAACTTTTCAAAACATTACAAGTTGGATTTGCAGATCAAAGCAAGAAGGACTTTGCTACTCCTGTAGGTTATGGTATGTCAGCAGATATCTTCTCCTCCCTGGACAATTCTCATCTTGGTATTCTAACCATGTGTGGAACTCAGAACAGGAGAAGTACAAATATTTACATATAGTTATGCAACAGGAAGAAGGAGTTGAAGCTATTAGAAACTTCCTCACATGAACTGACTCTGAAAACATGATCAATGTTATTTGTGATTTATCAAACACAGTGGTATTTCAGGCTTTAAAACAGAGTTTATCATCAGACATGGGACAGGGCAATGGGGGATGTGGTTGCACCCATTCATTCCTCTCAACCTCTTAGTGCAAAGATTCTGGACAAAGCCAAAAATAATGAGGGGGGAGACAGAGGCCTAAAAACTGGGACAGATTCAAAATAATTCTCTTACAAACTTAGAAACTGTTGGGATATCAGGTTTTGCATTAACATGCATTTTCTACACGTAATAAAGTCCGAAACTCAAATATCTAAAAAGGACTTCAATCCTCAAGAACACAAATTTTGAGGCAAAAATCTTGACATTCTGCACAATTCTGGATGGTTGACATGTATGCTCCCACATTTTCACCAACTTGCTCTTGAATGTTTGAGAAGCCACCAAAGTTCACATTGGTTGAACATTTTGGTATACCTGAGATATATTGATGATTTTTGATTTGTTTTCATGTGGTTGGGTAAGAAATTTAAATATGAAATAGTTATTCAGTTAATTAACACCATATCCTATCAAAGTATTTCCAGAGTATGGTCAGAGGACAAGATAAACTTTTTTGGATGTCACTATCAGTGTGGACCATAAAATAAATAAATAAATAAAAGCAGCAGCATAGAAAACTCGCTTTTAGCAAAACTCATTTACGTGGAAAACGCTGTCGCCCCACACACATTAAACCTAATACCAAAAAAAGTCAGCCTATATGCATATCAATACTGAAAACAAGTGACAAGTTGTGTTTGAAAAAGCTAGTATTGCTTAAAAATACTAGTTAAAAAGAAAGGTGAACATATACACCTATCCTGAGTGGAGGTTACATCGGGGAACAAACTACTAGTTAACACTATTCCGACAGTTCTTTTTGCCTAGACAACACTTTGGACAGTGATCAAATAGATTCTTAACTAGAACATTGTGTCCAGTGTGCCTGGCCTACTAAAACACTGGAACAAGACCCAGCTTTGTTAACAGAATGAATATCAATTTAAAGGCCATTTTTGAAAAGGGACAAGGAAGACTTGAGGAAATAACTGCTTCCTCTGAGAAGAGATAGTTATAGTCTCCATTTATAAAACCATTAGAACTACTATGGAATATACATCATTTATTTTATTTCTCACTTATTAAGGAAAATATGAAGATTATCAAATGTCTCATATGAAATTAGACTGAAAAGGATTAATTTATTTTCTATTTTAGACAAAGGGTGATCTAATATGGATTTTTAAATATTGTAAAAATGTAGAACTATGCAGTTTAAATGGAATCAACTCCTTACATCATGATTATACACACACGCACACTAAAAACAATTGATACATTGTGGATATTAAGGTGATAAGCACAAAACGGGAAAGTAATTATTTGCAATTTAGAGCAGGAAGAAAATAAAACTCTGCCATTAAAAATTAGAAAAGCAAAAGAGAAGATGGTGTGGGGAAAAGGTATATTGTTATTTACTTAGGCGGAAAGAGGCCTGGAATGATCACTGGAGTCATTTTGTCAATACTCAACACTGATAATGGTCATAGTACTAAAAAAGTCCAAGGACATTTCCTTGTGGTTTCTGTAAATATTGCAAATACATGTTAAGTAGCCCTTATTTGCTCATCAAAAATTATGATACAACCATTGAGGTAAAAGGTTATTTCGACTAAAATAGTGTTGGACTAGTTTATGCTGCACATTGTAACTCATCTGATTTGTCATATTTTGGTGCAACTGTCTGAAAGCTTGTTCAGTGTGTGTTTACAAACATTCAGTAGCCCTCAAGAATAAAGACAAGAAAACTGCTATTTTTCAGACATTAATCCTAATGTGATAACTTAAAAGATTGTATTTGTTCATGAATGAATGTGTGAACCAAGCCAGCAAAAAGGGAACTATAAACAATATGTTGGATATCGATGAACAAAGTTGGCAGCTAAGACAAAAAAATGAAGGCATCTAGACTGTGACTGAGTAAGTGGCAAACAGCTAGCTATTGGCTCTTCTTTAACAGGTGCTGTGATCTTTTTCGTATATAATTGATATTTTATAGCGTTCTTGTTAGAAGTCTGTAATTGAAAGGTTGAAAGCGCTAATGCCTTAGATGATCTTGTGGTTCTTTTTATTTGGGGCATTTTCTTTTGCTTATTTCATGTTTTATGACCCCAAACAGGACAAGTGTTTTCTTTGGAATAGCAGCTATCTGTGGCACACTGTGCATTTATAAGCTTGCATTCCATCTTTACAAAACCTCTTTAGCCTATATGCTTATCCAGCCCTCGTTTGAATGCATTCAAAGAAGCACCATTAATTAGGCCTAGTGGTAGCCTATTTCACAGTAAGGAAAGGCTCTGAGAAGTAAATTTGTCTTCAGCCTTGGGGTTACTAACAAACTTTCTTAAAGTTAGCCACTCCTTCCCTCATGTCCCTAGCATGTGTCATATATTTTTGGTCTAAGATGTTCACTCAAAACAGGTCATTCATGACCCTGTGGGCCAAACATAGGTCACCCCTAAATAACTTGAAGGAAATTGAATAGATTCTAAACTAATTCAACCTCAGTTCTTAACTCACAGAAAAACTTAGATTTTTGGTACAATAATGCAACATCTTCTCAGTCTGAATAATATACGTACAGGTACTTCAGGGCACAGGCAATAATGCCCTTCTAGCCTACCATTATATGAAAACAATCCTTCCCAAAAGTGTCCAAATTGTTCTTACAAAAAATATCCAAACTAGTGCTTGCTTTAATGTAATTTGATAGTCTATTCCACACATCAGTTACTCTCTCAGAGAACCAGTTAGTACACCTCTCATTCCTTTATAATCTGTATAGGATGTCAGCGGATTTTATACTATTTTTCATAACCCTAAACATTCCCAAAGGCAGTTGTCTCTAAGTGCCCTGTATACCTTCACTAAGGTCTCCTTGAAAATATCTATATGAAACACTGTGCAAGTCCAAATATTTTAATCTTTCATAATAACTTAACTTTTCACATCCATGGATGCCCTTTGTATATTTCCACTGTACTCTTTCTAATTTCCTCATGCTAGTTTATTTATAAGGTTTCCATTTTTTTGTTGTTGTTGTTGTTGTTGTTATTACTATTACTATTACTATTACTAGATACTCTAGCTTGGGTCTGATGTAACTTATAAACAATTTCATCATTTCTGATTTCCTAGACTTTATAAACCATTTTACTGAACCAACAGTTTTATAATTGTCATTAACCAACAATTGTGGCTGTAGCCACAAAAGGAGTGGTCTCTGGCCCAAACATTGTAGTTTATTGGCAGTTTGGGCAGTTTTTCCATCTCTCTCAGCTTTCTGGTTAAAAAGCCCATGTTTGTGCTTGTTTCCCGCCTTTCCTGTAACTAGTCTAGTCCAGATACAGACTTGCTGTATCCAGGACTGTTTGTCAGCTCCTGAGTAGTGCCAAAGTCTGCTCTTCAACTTGTCCTTTAGATCTACTAGTTCTTTCCTCTCCTGCACTTATACTAGCTTATTAGTCTAGCACTTTACCAGACATATTGTAGCACACAAAAGTGTTACCAGCACTAAACAGTCTACAAGGAAACAGATCCAGTACTTATTATCAATGCCCACTCCTCCAGGCATGTCTAAAGGTCAGTGTCCTGTGCTTTCTCCTATTAACTTGGTGAACTTGGGCATCCTGAGGCAATGTAGCAACTGCCTCATGCACACAGACAAAGCTCTCCTCTTACCTCCCAACACTCAGAATTGCGAGAGATGCATTTATATATCCAAACTGGAAGCCATGCATTCTCCACCCAAGACCAGAATAGCTGGTCAGGAAGAGAAGGTCAACACTTGCACCACACCACATGGAACACACAGCCCTCCAGAACACACACCAGCAACGCCTTCACATAAAAACACAAATCACACACCTACCTTCGCGGAGGCTCTCAGTGAAAATCTACCCAAGCAGCAGAGACCTCCAAGGCAGAAATGCACTCGACCACCATAACACAACATTAATCACGAGACACATAACTCTCCTAAACAGTGTGCCACTCAACCAAAGCCCCTAAGGCAAAACAGCATGCCCAACACACTAGTCATAGGTGACTCGATAGTGAGGCACACTGATGTCCCACTCACTAGATTGAATAAGGAGAAATTAACAGTCAGTTGCCAGGATCCGTCGCATAACACATGCACTCAGGTCCCTCAACAACAGGTACTCTGTCATTGTACATGTGGGTGTAAATCATCTGAAATGTACCTCCGTGGACTACATGAAAAGAGACATGGAGGAGCTCTCTGATTATGTAGCCCAGATGGGTATGACCCTAGCCCTGAGCAGAATCCTACCATCACCCAAAATGATACCACAGTACAAGCAGAAGATGATTGATTTCAACAATTGTCTAAGTTTCTGATGTCATTCTAAGGGGATCCAGTATCTGTCTGCCTGGGATAACATGATTGACAGACCTTGATGCTTTGCCAGAGATGGCCTGCTTCTGTCACCCCTGGGCTTCCAGATATTGACCAATGCTCTTGCCACCCTTATAGTGCTTTTTTTATGCAGTGTTCCAAAGACCAAATTACCACCATAACAGATACAAACAAATGCAATCTGAGGGTCATACTGCTCAACGCTAGAAGTCTAAATCTCAAAATGCACTCACTCGAAGCACTCCTTAAAATGGAGAACATCGACATTTGTTCTGTAACAGAGACCTGGTTCAAGGTAGCAGAAATCACCCCCTGAACTAGCAGGTAGTAACTCATTCCACACCTTTTGGCCCCAGAACTTGGACTGAAGCTCCAAAGGTGGTGGTGTTTCCATATTCATAAAGGATGCGTACACCTCCAGACTGGTAAGCCCAACATAATGCATCAGAGATACTTCAGGTGCAGCTAACATTGGGTAAGACAGTGATTCAGGTCATAGCCTGCTATAGGTCCCCAACCATGTACCAAGACTCACACTCCACGTTCCTAAGCACCCTGGAGAATACTAGGATCCAACCTAACACTCTCTTACTAGGCAACTTCAACTACCCCTCCATTAACTGGGAAAACTACTCATGTACCAATACACTTGCCCAATGTTTCCTGGAGTTAATTAATTCCAATGCTCTGGACCAGCTCATTCTTACCCCCCACTAGAGGTAGCAACACCCATGACCTGGTCATTACTAACATGGGTGACCATTGTTCTACACCAATAGTCAGCTCCTCCCTGGTTAGATCCGACCACAAACTAATCACCTTGAAAATCCACATCCCACCCACCCCCCACAAAGGTAACCACCATGAAAAACTTCTCCAAAGCTAACTTCTGGCTCCTAAAAACAGAGGTGGCTAACTTCATGGCAGCCATGCAAATGGAGAATAGTTGTATGACTGCCAAATCATACACCAATGCACTGTATAAACACGTACACAAATTCATGGATCTCACCATATCCAATAGAAGTAAGACGCTTTCCTCCAAAGAAAGGAAGCCAACCTGGTGGTCTCTTGCCATAAACAAACTATAACAGAAGGAGGAAACCGATACAGAATAAGGTGAAGTCCCAAGACTGAAAAAACTGTGTCGTCATCTCCTTTGGGAAAAACCCAGTTCCCATGAAGTACCACATTAATGGTAGTCCACTGAACACAGAAGATGTTATAAGAGATCTGGGAACACAGGTTGACAGCAACGTCTCTTTTGATCACCACATTGCCACTGTTGTCAGAAAGTCATATGTGCACATCTCATTACTAAGGATTTTGCATCCAGGAAGAAAGAGGTCATTGTCTCCCTCTACTCTTCCCTCATTAGGCCAATCAAGTACAATGCCCCATTTGGCATGTACCTCACTAGACACCTGCAACAACTGGAGAGGGTGCAAGAGTACCTCACAAAGAGGATCCTAGGCCTTAAACACTTGTCCTATATGGACGGACTCAAAAAACTCCAACTATTCTCTGTCTCACATCGCCTACTTAGAGGCAATCTCTGCTTGTCTTACAAAGCCATGTCTGATCCAGCTCTGTTAGAAATCCTACATCTAAAGAAATCTCAATCCCTCCACACCACATGCTCCAGAGACCTCAACCTTATTACCACAATTAACAGAACATGCTGGAGAGACAGGTTCATAACCCAGAGATTGCCCATGCTATGGAATAGACTTCCCATACATGTCAAGCAGAGCACCTCGCTGACGCTCATCAAGACAAATCTTTGAGTGGATGGGAAACAGAAAATTCACTCCAGGAATAACTTCAATGGCTCTACTCGACAGAGGCACTGGGAACTAAGGTCGGGTGTCACTATGCCAGGGAAATCCTATGGCTACGCTTGTAAGGGCCCCATGGCCATTAGCCTAGTACACACCTATGAATCTATGATCAGAAAAACAAAGTTGGCTCTACCAATACACTCAGGTCTTTAAATTAAGCTAGAGTTTTAATCACTCTATGCTGTATTAAATATTCACCCTTCAGTCTATATCCCCCAAATCTCATATGCTTAGTTTTGATGTATTTATAAGCATATTAATCTCCTGTGGCCAGACAGTTGATTTAGTCAATTTTACAAACATACCCAGTCTCTAATAGATGTAATCAGTTGACCCATTTTCAAGGCACCTGGATACAGACCATAGGACATCTCAGATGAGAACATAGATCCATTCTTCTTTAAGTTGTATCTTTCAGACCTAGGACAGAGCCCAGTGGGACACACTGATTGTAACCCAGAGCTTCACCTGTCCACTTGCTGCACGGTACTTGCCATGTACTATTTATAAGCCATGCAGGTATCACTTTTATCAAGATTACATACATACCTAGTTATTCGGATTTATTGATCAGCGTTTTGTGTAAGACCCTACCAAAGGCTGAAGTTAAGTTTATATAAATTATATCACAGCACACCTTTTCATTTATAGCCGTTGTTATATCATTTTAGACTATCATGTTACAGACAGTTATAGATCTATTTTCAATATAAGCATGCTGGTATATGGTTTCCAACCTTTTCAATTCTGCCAATAATTTATCCAAAATAATCTTCTCTTTCCCACAACAAGAAATTATGCTTGGTTCATTATAAACAAAATGACACACTATACTCCAGAAAGAGTCTACTGTTCCTTCCTCTTTAGTGCTGTGTGAGAAAAACCACACAATACTTGTGAACTACAAAGGTGGCACTACAAAAGGGGATAGTCATATCTACCGCAATGCCTAAATCTTCAGCCTTATCAACTGCAACATAGAAAAATTAAATTAGTAGTTAGTTCTACCAAAATGGAACACGTATTTGCATTAAAAGGCTGGTCATTAAATTTACATGAGGACATTAAGTTATTGATAAATTCCCACAGTTAATCCATATCTGGAGCCTTACTATCATCTTCATATTTGAAAACCATTCTCAAGATGTAAACTGAACCTGAGTAAAAAGGGCCACTATGTATCCCTGCTGCACACCAGTGATGAATTACAAACAAATCAGACAACATTTTAGTACCTAACCCTCCATGTTATATTCATTAGTCAGTTCTGTGCCTAGAGTGAAATGTAACTATTTGTACCATGCATGTGTAAGAGGTCAGTTACAAACATCTTGAGAAATGGTGTTAACCATTTAGTTAGAACTAAATATACAGCACTGGCTGGGGTATTAATATCCTCCTACCAACCATCCTCCACCAATAAATGCAGCAAAAAAAACCTTCAAATTCAAAATCCTTCCTTCTAAACCACCTGATGTAGCATGCTGCTACCACCAGCTATAGTACACATTAGTTTGGCAGACTCGTCTCTTCTAAACTAATCACCATCAAAAGGCTCCCCCCTAATATATCACTAACGTTTTCAAGGTCCTCCTCTACTTCTTATCCCACACGCATATTTCTCTGGCCACTACATGCCTCACCCTACATATATTCTGCTATATATTCCTCACTCACAGATACTCATCTCTACCTCGTCTCACACTAACTTCTTCTCTAACCTTATCCAAGGCTCTTTTTCCACCATATAATAATACTGGTTTACTATCACAATCTCCCAAGACAGTTACATGAACCTTGGAAGGTTGAATGCAACTGTTCCAAGGTTTTGTAACATCAATTTGTAAATGTTTGAATCCACAACAGCAAATTCACACTAGCATTTGCTGTTGTGGATTTGTCGTTTTTAATGGAGATCACACCACAGTGGGGACTGGAAAATGTACCCTTTCCTTCACTGTAGTGCAATATTGGAGTTTGTATATATAATTACCAGGCAGTGTGAGTTCGTAGGACATTACCCAACCTACTTGGAGTTCCAATTATGTCGAGTCAAATTTCTGAAATTACCAAATTCACTGTCATGATCAGTCGCTATTTGGATTTTACAATGTTTTAATTCAGATAAGTAATAACGTGCACAAGTATGTTGCGAGGTTTTGATAGTAAACCAATAATAATATATCACTTTCTCTCACTTTACTCTTTCACACTTGTGACAGCCCAACCTGGGCACCCAATAATCTTTATCCCCCTCAACTTGACTTCCTAACCATCTCAAATACTGTCTTTGTAGAAAAATGTCTTTTAAAGTACATGCATTTTACAGTGCAACCAGCAAAACCATCTTTGTATTAATTTTTGTAAAAATTAATTTTAATGTACGTGTATTGCACAGTGCAATTAATTCATTAATGATATTCCTTGGTAATAACCTTATAAATGATTTTGCTTTATTAGATGGTTTGCATATAGTCATAACAACTTTTTGTATGTAACCGTGGAGTTTTTCTTCTGGGCCTCTGCTAAAAGAGGGCTTTAATTTCCAGTCAGACTTTCCTGGTAGATAAATAAAATCAAGAGCAGATGTTACTTCACAAAATTAAGACCAGGTTTAACATACAAGATCCCTCTCTCTCTCTCTCTCTCTCTCTCTCACAGGCCTAAATGTTTTCACTAGTATAGCCAAATCACAAAAATAACTTTGTATAAGCTCAACTAGTACCCAGGCCATCACTTTACAGATGACACTGGTCAACTAGTACCCTATCCATCCCTTTACAGAGGACACTGGTCAAGTAGTACCCACTCTGGCACTTCACAGTGGACACCGATCAACTAGTACCCTTTCCATCACTTCAAAGAGGACATTCCTCAACCAGTCCATTAACCGTCTCTTCACAGAGACCACTGGTCATGCTCAATTGTCTTTAATATTATAGAGAACTAGACAGTCCACCTGTTAAAATTGGGGCAACAGTCATTTCCAAACCTGAAGAGCTATGCTGCCCTTTAAGGATTTGGCAAACAGTATAGTTAATGATACTGTTAAATAAAGCATCCAGAAATTCAAATAACAGAACCACTGGGGGTATTAGGCCACACTAATGGTGTTCATTTAACCGTGTTAAAGTAATTACCTGGTGCTACAGTAGGATAAATGAACGATGCTTAGGCCAGCTGTTGAACTCCTAAACTGGAAAAATGTTGTAAGAAATGTCTACCCAAGCCAGCTTTTTCCTGTAACAGACAGATGATAGCATGGTACAAGTAGCAGTCTTACACCATAGCTCTACCAAAGTAATTAAATATTTTGTAGTTGCTTGAAACATTGGTAACAAAATTATTCTCTTAAATGTTGCCATATATGCAAAATGAAGGATTTTTTCATGACTTTAGAAAATATTTTTCTTTCTAATACTAGGGAACTGTCTATATGTACGACAATGGCTCTGCATTGCTAAGTTGGTCTACAGATGTAAATTTCCCTCACAGAGTTTTTAATATTTTCTCATATTTTATATATATATATATATATATATATATAAAATATATTACACATTTATATATATATGTATATATATATATATATATATATATATATATATATATATATATATATATATATATATATATAAATATAAAAGAAATATGTAAATCAGTAGGATAACACAAACACTGAAATGTGTTAAATGCTGAATAACTATTAAGACTCCCAAGGGGACAGACTCAAGATCTGCCATCATAGCAGCAGTATGATTCCCTAGCTTTAAGTTAAGAAATTTTACAGACTCTTATCTTACTGGTACAGAATCAAAAAGATTATACAAAAAATAAAACTTCAAGACTTGCACAAAAATTAAATATGTTTTCAGAATTCAGAATATCTATCTCAAACTAGTTGGCACAGTGATATGTGGCCAAGTTGAAAGAACTATAATTAAAATCCCCCAAAATAACATTTTCTTCAGTCATTACTCATTGCTGTATAATAGTGTGCTAGTTAACTTATTAACAAAAAATCTGAACTGAAAAGAGCTTTGATAGTACTATCCAGCCTCATCGGACCAGCCTTCAAAATTTATTGATAAAAATCAAAACTTCCTGCACTAGTACTCAGTTTTATTCCTATGAAATATATAGGTTCATAAGTAAATAATAGATTAACTGCCTTTGCAGGCCATTTAATCCTATACAATATCCCTTTTGCTGCTTGAATTAACCTATCCCATTTGCTGTTAGATTAGTCTTACCTATCCCATGATCAATAATTATAGGTTATCCCTGGTGAGAATAAATGAGATCATACCATACATAATTTGAGGGGACCCATGCATGGGATAAGGCATTTAGTAACTGCTTCTAGTAGTACACATTTGCCTTTTGTCCCCTCCTGTGCAGTAGCTGGTCTAAATCCTGTGCAGTAGCTGGTCTAAATGTCTGGATGGTCCTGCACAGCCAGATTGCTCCCCACCATTTTAAACCAGGTCTCAGTCACTATACAAATGTCTACATCATCCAGAACTAGAAGGGCTTGTAGGGAATGGAGTTTCTTGTTTAGTCTCCTAGCATTGATCAGTAACACCTTCATATCTTCCTTATTACTTCATTATGTTGATTACTTCATTATGTTGGTAGGAGTATCATGTTAGCATTGCCTAGAAAATCAGATACAGGCCACCCATAGTGAAGCAGAATGGTCTGTAGATCATATCCCTCTAGGCTGACAAATATTAGACCCACTTCAAATGACACCAAAAACTAAAACAATTACTAAAGTCAAGTATTTTTGCTCATATTGCATCTTCATTCTTGGAGAGGGTAGAATGCTGCTCATTGCCTGGGTCACAGTCTGAAAGCTCCATCATGTCTCTTCATATAGTCCAGTGAGGTACATCTCAAATCATTGCCATCTACATGTACTGGGTCATACTGATACTTCTTGTTTAAAGAACTGAGTGCATGTGTAATCTGATGGATTCTGGCACCAGATAAGCAACTAACCATCACTCTTTCCTTGCTCAGCCTAAGTGGTACATCTGTACATCTTTCAATGGAGTCATCAATAACAAGAATGTTTGGCTGGATAGATGGCTTCATTATGGCTCATTATCAATGACTTTGGGAATTCTTGTGCTATGTGAAGAAGCAGACTTAACTTGCCGAGCGTGCTTTTGGCCTGAATTGGATTTTGAAGGTCTTTTAAGTTCAGGCAAGTTAATCTTTAGCATATGATGGACATACAAGGCCATGTCCAACCCAGAATTGATGGACATGCTCCACCTAAAAAAAAAAAACCCCAGAGAGCCATACGCTCCAGAGATATAAACTTCACCACAACAATAAATAGGGCATGCTGGAGGGATAGATTCCTATCCCAGAGACTCCCCATGCTTTGGAACAGGATTCCAATATACATCAGGCAGAGCCCCTCACTAACACTCTTCAAGAGAAACCTTGACAAGTGGATGGGAAACAGAACATTTACCCCAGGGATCACTGCAGTGGCTCTGCTGGACAATGGTGCAGGGAACTAATGGCTGTGCTGGACAGAGGCACAGGGAACTAATTTAAGGGGGTGGCAAAAGCCAACACATTCTGGCTAGGCTTATAAATGCCCTTGGGCAGATAGCCTAGTACATACCTATGAACCTATGTGTATTATGATGGCCTTGGTGAGGTTTGGTATATGGTGTACTGTTGATGATTTTGGATTCTGAATTAACTGTGTGCAAAATTTTTGCCTCCAAGGACATTACACATGTACGTCTCTCACACACTGTTATGCTGTTTGCGTACTAGGCAGATTATCAGACATCTTGAGACATTTCTTATACTGCCGCAAAATAATCCTCTCAATCAGGCTAACTGAAGAAGTTGTGGGGAAATTCTGGCCCATGGTTTCAACAGAAATGATTCTGGGGATAGGGATGATGATAACTGCCTGGTGCCCTGTTTGTTTAGGACAATGTTTTGGTGGACTTACTACTAAGGTGAGGGGGGAATGCTTAGTTAATCTGGTCAGGGGAGAACTGCAGCTGAAGGTGTGTATTTGCACTTAGTATGGGTTATCTGAGCCTCACACCTGGACTTCAAAGGTTGTGTAGATTTTGCAGGTCTCTAATATGGAAAAGAAAGCTCTTGCAAAGATAACCCACAATTCAGTGAGTCCAATGGCATTGGTATACTGAGTGCAGCTCAGCACAGCCCCCCCCCCCACACACACACTTTTTTTTTTTTTTTTTAATGAAAAGCTCATTTCTCACAGTTCAGGGCTTTCGCCGCTTTTCTGTCATGAAAAAAGACCCTGGGTAGGTGCAGCTTTTTGCAGGTTATAGCAAATTAGCTACAGAGAGATCCAATCAAATGAAGCTAATAGTGGATTTTGTGACTTTAGAACCTGTAGCAAAACACAGTTCACTTAGTCCTATGACTGTGCTACAGGTTAATGACCCCAGGCACATTAGAATTTCAGAAACTTTGTAGCAGATCATGGTAAAACCTAATTAGCATACAAACTGTAGGGAGCAGCAGGAGAGCGGCACTTTATGTATCAGTGGGGGCTGGGAGGGCTGCAGCAATGTAGCAGGCACACGTACAGGTGAAAAATAATTGCAAATGTAACAAACAGAAAAGCATCTGAATGCAACTTTAAGTAGGAAAATGATAATCAGAATACAAGGCTCTAGAAGCAAAGCTGGAAAGTAAACAGCTGTAGAAGCAGAGAAGCACAACTCCTGCCACTACAAATTACAATACTGCCCCTATACAATCCCAAATGCACTCTAAGGCACAAAACCAGGCAGGGGTTTACCAGCAGCACTACTTATGGAAAAATGCAGTAATAAATACCTAAATGAGGTTCAGATAGTGCAGTAGTTCTCAATTAAACTACAAGAGTAAAGTCCCATAGCAACTTAAAATTCAAACAGTTAACTTTTACAAGTAATTCTACTTATGGAGATAGAAATGCAGTACAACTCATAAATGGTGTTCAGATCTTGCAGTAATTGACAATTCTCCATCCATTCATCCATCCTCAACCCCCCTTCCCATTTTGCGCATGGGGTTAGTATGTCACCTCAACAGTGACAATCATCTTGAGCCAAGGTTTTTGGCTGAGCAATGATGATAGATGATTAAGGTCTCAGAACAAGTTACTTTTGATACATAATGAGGCAAGTGGCAAAACTGCAGAATAAATGTAACAAAATGAAGGCAACTATGTACAGCAAGTTTTAACAGTCTAAACGGATGGCCTTCCCAGTTTCATCTGCCAGTGCCCAGTTAGGTGAGCAGAGGAGATGAGACTGGAAGGAGCTTCCAAGGCCAGGTATACCTGTAGGGGCAGGCAGCTCAAAAGCGTCCAAGTTTAAAAGCACAACAGGGAAAGTTTGGATGGATGGGAAACAAAAACTAATATAAATGGTAAGATACGTGCAGTAGTTTAAATGTACTTCACTGGATACAAAATGGTGTCCAAATGGTTTATATCCACCAAAGCACAGTGGCTCATCTTCAGGGCCTACAGTTCATTCCTGACCTCCAGTCATTGTCTGTATAGAAATTGCATGCTCTCCCCAAGTCTGTGTGCTCTCTCTCTCTCTCTCTCTTTCATTAGTCCAGTTTTTTCCTTCCTGCAAATAAATGATACTTGATTGGCTAATCTAAATTGTGTGTGCATGTATGTATACATACACACACACACACACACACACACACATTTTATATATATACGTGTGTGTGTGTGTGTGTGTGTGTGTGTGTGTGTGTGTGTGTGTGTGTGTGTGTGTGCAAGTGTCTGACATCCCTCCTCTAAGCCTGTGATCAAGTAGCCTCAATCCTCACCAGTGAGGCAAGTGGGGAATATTCACTGTGAGAAAAATAGACACACACAGTTACAACAATACAGTCTGACATATATGTATATTTCTTTTTTGTCCAGCAAGACCCACTGTTGACAGATTTTTTAACACAAGCAACTTTTCAAATACATTTTTACACAAGCATCTGTACAAATTAGTTTTTTTCTCCAAACATCTTTATCAATTTTCATATATGACAAAGGAATCTTACATTTATATGAATGAAAAAACATAGAAAATGATACCACTTTAGTTGCAAACAGTTTACATCATAGACACCATTGACATAATTGTAGTGGCAAACATTATATATCACTTATAAACCATCTAGTCATTGTCAGTTAAGCATTATATGGTTCATTCAAATCCTGCCTCTTAAACCTCATTCCTGCTGTGCATATATTGTTCCCACAATTCCCATTTTTTTCCTGTGTAGTTTGCTTCTTCCCTTTTCTAAAGATCCCAATTCCAGTTGTTTTTTTCTCTGTTACTATATTCACTACTTCTAGTAAAGTTGGTCTAGACTTCGATTTCCATTTTCTAGTAATTGCTTTCTTGGCAACCACCATAATTAGACTCAGCAAGGTTTTACTATTTATAGGCAATTCCGAGTCTATAGCATAACTCAAAAAAAAAATCATCTCCACAGTCAGTGCAACCTGCTCACACAGAATCTCTGACAGAGCAGTCTGCAGGGAATCCCTAAAGTCTACCAGATCATTACACTCCCAAAAAATATGTTCCCAGCTACCACTTTTGTGTCCATCACCCCTCCAACATTTGCTATCCACCCAAGAAAAAAATCTTTGGAGTCTACTTAGGATATAAAAATACCTATGTAAACTCTTCCAGGCAAAGATCCTAAATCATCTAGACTTTGTTGCAAATTTGGGAGATCTACATATATATATCCCCCCCTGTTCAAATCAGTTTGATATTCAAATGACATATAATTCTTTACAAACCTCCAGCTAGCTATGCTGGCATATGTTACACATGTACTGCCCTACCTCACATCACACACACACACGCACGTACGTACGTATGATTCCCCTGCATTTGGTAGAAAGCGGTTTCTTCAACAAACACAAGGGAAGGGATTTAATGTCAATGGCATGGATAGCTGAGCAGTGGAAATGCTGAAACAGGTAACTGGGGTTGGAGAGGTGAGCGTGTTTATGCATGTGTATGTGAGTTAAGATTAGGGTCAGGTATGAGAGAAGTATAGGTGCTGTATCTTCAACAAACACAAGGGAAGGGATTTAATGTCAATGGCATGGATAGCTGAGCAGTGGAAATGCTGGGTGAGCATGTGTTGCATGTGTATGTGTGAGTAAGATTAGGGGTCAGGTATGAGAGAAGTATAGGTAAGGGATTTAATGTCAATGGCATGGATAGCTGAGCAGTGGAAATGCTGAAACAGGTAACTGGGGTTGGAGAGGTGAGTGTGTTTATGCATGTGTATGTGAGTTAAGATTAGGGTCAGGTATGAGTGAAGTATAGGTGCTGTATGTTTTCTAGGGTTAGGTAAGGGTACAGATGTAGTGTTTGAGTGTGTCTTGTGTCGTGGCAATGTTACGGGAAGCTTTCTGAGAAGATAAGGTGTAGGGTTAGGGCTGAAGGAAGGGCCAGCATCAATATTAGTACCGATTACTAAGCTGGTGCAGGGAAACTATTCAAACAAATTTGAGGCTAGTGTTATAGGGGTTTTAGTATTAATAAATCGGGAAAAAAATAGTCTACTTTTCTTGATATTATTGCATTTGGTATTTTTGTTTTCAGTATTGTGTATGCTTGAATCTTTTTTGTAGGCGTTTTAAATTGAACATTAAAATACACGCACGCAAACTCCATTTGCCCTTGTCATTGTGACCTCAATAGACTAGTTTAGTTACCTAATTAACAAATGAATAAAGTAGAAAAAAGGGGGATAACTGAACTAGCAGTCTCCATAACCAAAGAAATGTCTATCTCCCCCATATATAGAAACTGACGATGAACAGTTTATTACTGAGACTCCCAGCATTTAATGATACTAAAACATTTGTTCACAGAATGAAAACATCTTACAATGCCACTACCTCAGAAAAGTGCATAGTTCCTTTATTTCATACCAAAATGTGACACAAGCTACTGCCTTTCAGACACCACTATTTACGATTTTCCTTTTTTTAAGGAATATCTTTAGTTAGTCTTAATGAAAAAAAAATCTCACTGAAAACGTGAATTAGAACATTCCATAAGTATTCTGTAATTGATCACGTAAACCAACTCCAATGGCATAGAAGGATAAATCCCTGACCACAACCCAGGTGACTGAGTTTGACTGGTGGCTTTTGTGCCTGCTGGAGATGGCATAGGGGAACAGAGAAATAGAGAGACAGAACCTTGACACATCTCCTTTGGGGAAGAATGGGTGTAGCTACACCCGCTGTAGCAAAAAGTGGTGTAAACTGGGATCACAGAGAGGTGCTATCAGTCAGGTGGTGTAAACTGGGATCACAGGGAGGTGCTATCAGTCAGGTGGTGTAAACTGGGATCACAGGGAGGTGCTATCAGTCAGGCGGTAGGGCATTTGTTGCGTCATATTCAAAGGCATGAACAACGCAAGCAAGCTGCATGCTTCTGTCAGATGCTTCTAGGTATATGTGGGTGTGGCCAAGAATATACCAGAAATCAAATCCCCCAAACACATGATATCTCTAAGTCTCAGTCCACCTAGCACTTGTCCCAGGGAATAAATGGGCCATAGGTGAGTCTCATTGTGTGTGTGTGGGGGGGGGGTCAGGGAGAGATGAGCTATACGGTCAAGCATTGGACTTATGCCAAACAGATATTCAGCATTCTTTTCTTGTTTACACTATAAATACCAGCTTCCTTTCCTCAGTCACTCTTCCCTCTTCTAATCTTTCTTTAGATTTAAACTTAGCTAGAACAAATGGCGACCAACAGAAAACTAAAAAAAAAACAGCAACAATTTATTATACAAAAGGCTTTGCACTTTCATCCATACAAGCTGATTTTTAGAGTTTTCTGGATTTTTAGAGTTTTCTGTTGGTTGCAGTTTGTTCTAGCTAAGACTGTACACTTTTTGTTGGTTCTTTGGATTATTTTGCATACAGTTGCCTCCTTGATTGATTATTTTGTTTTGCCTTCGTGCAGTGGTTTACTCTAGTTCAACAGCTCAAGGACTACTTGATGTGACACAAGGCCTGGCATATATTTAGCTGCTATGCAGATATGACCTGCATGTAGGACCTCAAATGAGATACACAGTCTAAATATTAAGGCTCACAGCATTGCCGTCTGATTAATTTGTTACCCTTGCACCCTGGGGTCAGGCAATTCAACCAAAATCTGTGCACTAAAAATTATACATGGGGCAAAGGAGGACTGATATTTATTTTCTGGTTGGAGTATTTTAAACAGTCACTCTTTGAATATCTTTCTATGTGAATGAACAGAGTATAACAGAATTGAAGCTTACCACTTACAAATTGCTTTAATAGTAGGTTCAACTGCAATAACTTCACCTCTCTAACACTATGCGGCCATATGCTACACAATAACTCAGGTTGTTGTTGCGTCTTTCGGCTTTTCCCGGTTAGGGGTCGCCACAGCGGAACTCCGGTCCGCTAATGATTGGCAGTTGATTTTTACTTGCTGAGTTGCCAGCCCTAACGCACGACCTTCAACGAAGGTATGCCCATTCATGCATGTCTCCACGCAGAAGGCGCTCTAGCTGAGAGTCGAACAGGTCAGCGTCTTACTGTGAGGCAACAACGCTACCGCAGCACCACCACCGCGGTTACACACTAACTCAGGTGATGTCCATTATTACTCAGCATGGTTTGATGCCAGAGGAATTTCTATAAGCCATAGAAATCTGCACTGCACTGTACTGCTCTCTTATTTCAACATACTGTATACTTGTTATATGAATGGTCATTGTAACAGTACTCTGCTGAATTACACCTTATTAAAAGCAAATAAAAAGAACTGAAATGTTATGTATCACTTGAAAAGGTGATACTGCAATGAACCAAAAATATACTTTCAAGGTGAAAAAAAGACCTTGTTATAGAAAAATGAGAAGTTTCACTTTTATGATGACTTCTAAAAAATATTGTAGTGCAAGAATTAAATTAAAACAAATGCATAGCACCGGAATAAGTGCATAATGCCATTTTTATGCAGCTTATAATATTTTCCTGCAAAATTTCAAAGTAGCATGGCTGTATCTCATTAACAAAGGTAATGAAAGTGTTTTCATGGCTTTCATTGACAATACGTGCTGTCTAGGGCATGTGCGTAGAAAAATAAATGAAATAGCAAAAAGTAAGTCGGAGACAACAGCATAGCAAGCCTGCAGGTACAATTTGCTGTTGTATACCAAGCAGGCAGTTAGTGAAGAAGACTATATAACTAAGCTCCATAGCATGAAAACAGTGTCAGTGCAATTCAGAGGCAGATTTACCATGTTCCAAAGCTATTTTCTGAAACTTGAGTTATACCGCAGTGACAGAATAGGGACACTAGGAAGACTGAGGTCACTCCGCTGCCAGGAAAGCATGGCCATAGGGGTAGTCAGGCTTCAGGCATTCTGTTCATAACAGAGATTCCCTAAATGTACACAAGTACTACAAAATCTCCAAATACACAAAGTTTAAACGGAAACTAGAGAGATCAATATTCAGAAAGTAGAAAAACAAAGTACAATATAATGAGCAGAATATTGAAGACTGAAAGATCCCAAGCAGGGGAACATAAGGCTGCTATGATATTGACACTGTTACCACTACAGACCTTAAACCCATGTTTATGCAGGAAGGTAATCCCCAATCGCCCATATCCCTCCTAGTTGATTCGTCTCACACCAAGGTTGTACATGCTTAAGGATAAATGCAGTATCATGTTTTGACAGGTAGCTAAGTATGGCAGTATTCCCCGAAGCTGGGCTACCTCAGAATGAGAGGAATTAAGTAGTAAAGTTAGGGAGGGTACAGGAGAATCAATCTATACACAAGACTGCATTCTTTAGAACTGTGTTTTTAGTCTGAATTAAGCATCTTTCCAGATACTGTGCTTTATTTTCAGTATTGGGATTTTTGTCTCAGCTTTTTTCACTTCACTGAAGTCTTAAGGAGAATCTATAGTGCTTCCGTCTTGCTACTGCTAGAAAGATGCAGACTCAAACAAGGACAGTTCTCAGTTAAGCCCCAAAACGAACTGTAAGTGGACACAAGGCACAAATGAGATGCAAATGATAATGTGTATGCTGGAATGTGTTCATAATCTCAGTTGTAATGCCTACACATTTACATTGGCCAAGCCCCAATGGTCATCAGGTTAGCTCTCACCTTGGAAAAGCTACCTGGTGCACCACACAAACACATGTCTGCAAATGTTTTAAGTAACCAAGCTTATATAGTTTCCTTCTCTACTCCCACCAAGCATGTCTAATGAGCATCAAGTGAAGTTTACACACGGCACACAATTCACCAAACTGTGTACCCCTCTCAATCAGTGTAACCAAAAATGGCAAGTGCACTATGGCAACACAGAGCAGACGCTCCATTATGCTAAGCCCCTTACATCGGTGCACTTTTTCTCTGTCCTCCTAGAAAAAGAACATAGTATTTCACTACAGAGCACACAGTCTTGCTGTGCTCTGTGCCCTCTGCATTTTCAATCCCTCCAAAAAAAAAAAAAAAAAAGCCTGCCTCCTTGATGAAATATGCAGGATGCACAATGCAATAGACGAGCGTCTCACCTCAACTCAATGAAGCTCGTCTCTAGAACACCATATCTAGGAGCAGGCACTCAGTGGAATAATAGTTGCTGCACTGCTCATTTCAGTCTACAGGACACTACATGCATAGTGAAAGAAATGCAAGCATATCTGTGAACTGTGCATGTCACTAGTATAGCAGAAACACCTTCCAGAAGTATGCAGTACAAATTGATTTAAGAAATACAAACACCCATATATTGCTCAGAAGCTAAATTTGCAGACAAAATTTAACCTACACTTTACAGCTGAAAAAAATAAACAAACATTCTTAACCCAGGTCTAAAGCAAATGTCAGCACATCATAAGACATGCTAAATTAACCGACATATTGTAAATTTAGATTTAGAATGTTAAAGGTTAAACACTGCAAAGCCCTAGTTAACAAATTAAATGCATGCAGCTTTTGATGGTTGTCAGTACTTCTAGCCCAAATGTTCAATTATTTTTGTGACCACATACCCCTACATTAAAGAAACAATGTTTATGTTTTACTCTGCTGAGTTTGCATAGTGAATTCAAAATGCTACAAGTACATTGACCTGGATGTGAAAACTGCTAAATATCATGCTTGAAAGAGTGCAATGTTTCAAACTACTAAAAATTGAAAGTCATGAGGTTTGTGCTACATAGCATGCTTACTCCACCCTTGGTAATTTGTTGCTCTTTTTCAATGTTTTTTTAAGGTTCTGCCTCATGAATAAAAAATGGAGGATTTTCACACACAATCAATGTGAAATCTCACCTTCCAGTAAAATATAAGCATTTTGGCTTGGATTAGAAAAATGACAGCTATTAAATCTACTATACATATATATATATATATATATATATATATATATATAAATATAAATATATATATATATATATATATATATATAGAGAGAGAGAGAGAGATCCAATGAAAATGTGGTTGTGTGATCTACGTTGTTGCTAAATCATTATGAAACTATCAAAGTTACAAGGATGTCTTCAACTTAAATGCATACTCAATCTCAATTTTTTTTTTACTATTGTTCAGGCACTCAGCATATTCTATCCACAAGTCCTAATCAAGCCATAAAAAGTGATTACAAAAAGTTTTACTCTTGGAAAGGGATTTTTCCGCAGTGTGTGATATCACCCTTCACTACAGAACTGTGCAATACTAATGATCTAGTTCTTCATGAGATAATATCACACATACAATATAAAAAAGAAAAATCAGACAAGAGAATTAAAACTAGCTAAGGAATTGTATTGAATTGAAATATGCTATAAAGCTCACTGAAACTTAATTGAAATGCATTTGTAAGCATTTGCCCTTCATTTTAAGCAGGCAGAAGCCAAAAAAGGCATTTATAGTTTGAAAACTGTAATGGGTTTATAACGCTAGAAATCAGGATGCTAACTATGGATGGGGGGAGGTGTTGTGCTGGATCCTTAGTGGGAGAGGGGTCAGATAAGGGCAGAAAAGATTAGCACGGAGTAATTCCTTTATGATAGCATATAAACATGTAAACATACATTTCTTACATTTATGCCATATGCATCAGTGATATGCTGTAAACACAGGGAGTGAGCAAAGCATAAAAAAAATCCATTAACCCATGCAATGGTTTCAGGGATTCTGCTTCCCAGAGTTTGCATTTTGAGGGAAATATTGGGCATAAAACTGGGCAGAGGCTGGTACATCAGATTCTGTGGGTGGTAGAAACTGATCAAAAAGTTCACCATATTATTCCTTCAATACTGTGCTGGTACCTTCAGAAAGTATGGGTGGGAGGTTGGCATAATGGTTAAGGTGTTTACCTTACAGACACAAGGTACAGGGTTTGATTCTCATGTGGGCCAATTGGCTTGGCTTACAACTGTCCAGAAGGGCAGTTAGCCTAGTACTAATCTATGAACCTATAAAGAACCAGCCCTAGTACTTATTTCTGTGGTATCTCACTAGTAATTACCTATTCTCTCGAGTGGACTAAGTCTGTTGTCTCACACTGCATTCTACTGTCCAACCACTGTAATGTGTTCACTAATTTTCACATGCGAGATAGACAGCCATGCTAAAACCAAAGTAGTTCTTGCCCACAACTTTTCTGTGCTCCACCATCCCAACAACCTAATCAAAGATCTCATTCTTCTGGCAAGACCATCCTGCGATGAGTCATACCGGCTCAGATCCTTTGCCTCATTTGTTTCCAGTTATTCAATAGCTGTTTAGTCTCTTCTAGCCTTTCTACAGGTCCAGTGAACCTGCCTCCTTCTTAAATCCAGGTGGCAAAATCGTGAACCAACAGTTGTGCTAAAATGTCATGCTTTTTCATATTTCAGTCTTTTTTAAATTTCAGCAACTCCTTGTTTATGTGGTAAAGAGAATGATAAAAATAAACAACTGAGATGATTTTAGTAATAACAGAAAAGCTATATTTTTATAGTTACTACTGTTTTGGGGATATGATCATTCAGTCCATTGTCATCATCCTGAATACATGCTGCAATCAGATAAATCAGTTCATATAATGCTTGATGCAAATGCAATATCATTTTCAACTTGATTTTAATAAAACCAAAAAAGAAAAGAAATTAAATCAAAGTAATGCTTCTATGTAAAACTTAAATGGGAATGTTGCATATATATTCTAAACTATGACTTAGATAGCACATAGTTTATTTATTAACAAAGAACATTTAGAATTCATTTAGGATTGTGACAATTACCATTTCTGATTTTGCTCACCATAATTCATGATAAACTGCATATTGGCAAATAAGATGGTCATAGCCAATTGTCTATTTTTAATTCCTTAAGTTTCCACCTACTCTTTGTCTTTACAAGTACATGCTTCACATTGTTCTTGTACTCAGCTTCCATATTTCCCTGCATTTCTTATTTATTTCAGTAGACATTTTCATGGTAACCACCTATTTCTTAACATGTATTAATTCAGGCAGTATACATACATAAAGACAACGCAATTAAGTTATGACAATGGTCAGCATACTCAACCTAACTAATATGGTATTCATTTTGAAAGTGCATTTAACCAGTAACACAGACCAGTGATTTATCTGTTAGGAACAAATCAACAAGTGTCTTGCACTGAAAGCAATTTATTCAAGAAATGACATTCTTCTAAATAAGTTTTTATGCTAACATGCAAGTTTCTGACATGCTGTTCAGAACTATAATCATACCTCTTAGAGCAAGAAGTTGGACAAAGCCTGAAATAATGGGCGGACAAAGGCCCAGAAATAGGGACAGATTTGAAATATTTCTTTAGAAATCTAAACAGAATTTAGAAAGTTGCTTTAAAAAACGCGTTAGCATGCATTTTCTGAAGGATATGACATGATCCATACATATCAATTGAACAGATTTTCACAGAATGTCCATATTTTTGACTCCTATTTTTGGTCAGTTTTTCCATAAAATTGTGGTTTCCTGGCAAATTAGTGGCAAATCATTAAAGATTGAGGTTAGAAAATAATGATAGACATTTGAGTTTCAGACTTCATACCCTTCAGAAAATCCAAGCTATTGCATTAGCATGGCTTTTCTGAAGGGTATGAAGCCTGTTATTATATCAACTTTCTAAGTTTGTAAGAGCAAAATTTAAAAACTATTCCTATTTTGGGCCCTTGTTCCACTTTTATTAATGGCATTGTACCGATTTTTTGCTCTAATAGGTTGAGAAGTATGCGTCTGAATCTCAAATGTCATTATTTAGGGACTTCAGTCATCAGTGATGTACCAGAAAACCACAATTTTTTTGAGGAGTAGGCCAAAAATATGGGGCGAAAATCTGGACAGCTGAGAGGTATGCTAGGGCACCCTTAATATTAGCTCATCTTTGCTGCCAGCCCTTAAATTTAAACCGCTCAGCTGTTCAAGAAAGAGTGGCAAACCGAGATACATCATACATTAGCAACGTGTGTAAAATACTAAATGCATTACATGTCGAAAACGCAGTAGAAAGTGCGGCAGATGTTGTTTCTTGGCAAATGTAAGAGCCTGCTATAATCAGGAATTTATTTAAAAAAACATTTAGAGACTAGTATCTTGCACGTAGATTACATACAATGAAAAGGTAGCAGATTGTGTTCATTGCTTTAAATAGCCTTTCATTGATGCCCCATTCATAAAACGAACTTACCTGCCGCAGGTGTTTCAATAACTCAGTTGCATCTTCTTGTCTTCCCTGCTTGACAAGCATCAACATCTCCTGAATCATAGTGATTCGTTTCTGATAAGGGGGAGGGGTTCCACACTTTCCAAACTTTTCGCTGGATCTCAGCATGAAAGAGGAGAAAATATCCCCCTTGTCCCTCGATGAAGTCTTTCTACGGGACCCCAGGTTGTGCTGGGGGCTTTCAGCTGCTGCAGAAGGATGGCATCCTTTGGTTTGTTTAGTGCCCATAGCTTAGCAAACCCAACCGGAGCTTCAACTAGCTTGCTCATGAGTGGCATGCAAACTTTTGTGGCTGGGTACTGCTAACTGCAAGGTGTCACTATGTCCCCACAGCCCAAACCTTCAACGAGTGCCCCGGCAAAACTACTGTCTCCTGCCGTCGTTTCCCACTGCACACACAAGTAAAGTCTATTTTTCTCAATGCAGCTGTGATGCACAGTGTCCAGTACTGCCAAATCCAACTGCCAGAGTACTCGGGAGGGAAGGACCCATAAGTCCAAGTATGTTTCCCGTTGACAGCGACACTTATCAAACAAAGCAACAAATCCTTATACCGATGACTGCTTTGGGTACTAGTCCTATGGAGAATCAGAAAAAAATCGAATCAGTGGTCACCAGCGATTAGCTTTCCATTTCCCCTGCAGCAATGCAGATGACAGTATCACCAGATTAACTTCTACAGCCCTGAGTGAGCAGTTTGCTACAGCTGCCAGTCAGAATTATACAGTATCACACATAATCCTCTCCTCAGATGAAGTGTCTTCTACTGGTTGTCCTCAGAATTCCGTTTATCGGACGCACACACTTCCAAAACCGGGGGTAATGGTGCTAACAAATCATGCAAATAGTGCTGAGAATACCCCACCGTTAGCTACACCGGGAGCTCCAAATCCTTAAAGGGACACTAGCTACCATGGGTTCCGAGTGCATAAAAGGGACATGATGGAGTTTTGTTCAAGAAAAGTTAGCCTCTGAAGTCATAGAGCCTCCATGCACGCTTAACACTTGCAATATCCTTCTAGTGTTGATTTACTGCTATGTGAAAATTACTACGCAATACTAGAAAAAACACGCCGGTAATTATGGCATCTGACTGTTCTCATTCAACTTGCCCCCAAGTTTTATACAAGTCGAAGTGTGGTGACATGCATGATCCTACTAAGTGGAAAGCAAAGCGGTTACCACTCCAAGACAGTTAAAGAACCCTGGCAGTGGTGGGTACTGAATGAGCTGAGCTGACCAAGGGCGATGACTTTCACAGCTTTTGAATCAACACCTTGCTGGGATCCTCCTAGACACACGTGATCTGAGATGCAGAAGTTGTATTTTAGCTGTAATTAATCCAGCGGGAGGAGAGGTCGGCAATTAAACATGAGCAATCTGATCCTGTGAAATCCAAAGCTTAGTAATGTTGGTCGGACAATTTACTTTTGCTAGTTGGTACTGTAGCAAGTCATGGCTTGTCTATACTGCTCCCCTACACCTTGAACGCTTCAGCTCTAAAAACGCAGATGCTTTACTAAGGAAGCAGGGAATCAGTTGCATTACAACCACTAATTACTTCCTACTTTCTGCTGACCGTACAGGAGGTGGCGACATATAATCTGGGGAATCGACCCATGAGTTGATATGTCTCAGTTGGCCAGGAGAGCTAGATCTCCCCTCCCTCCCGCAAGGCTAGACCATCTCCTCCTCCCGGGTTGTGGTCTCTCGGGTGCACGATGTCTTCCGTTACTGTGCTTCTGGGCACCTTTTCTCTTGTTATCATTTGCAGCCGCTTTCTCTGCCTGATGCCAGTGCTGTCTAGCAGCTGGTTTGTGCACCTTAGCTTGTAGCCTACTGCACAGACTAAAGCATACCCCAACTCATTGCAAGGGCTTCTGCCCAGCTCTGGTGAGTAGTGTGATGGATTTGTTATTGCAGGAAAGGAGGAGGGGCGCTACACGCCTCTCTGAATGACTCCCAGCATGGAGGGTTGGCTATTTTACTACTAGGAGGGTTGGACATATCTGTACTGTCAAAAGAGGGAAAGACAGCAGCACGACTGTCATTCAGAGAGGTATACCCTCCTAATAAATGAAGAAAGAAAATAACGGTTGCATCTACAGAGAAAATAACGTAAATAAATAAATCGCTGTGTAGATTTCAGCAGATTATTCAAGTCCCTGTAGCTATAGATTCTCAACGACAAGCTACGGGTTATATTCATGTATGCATCCATTTATTTAATTAGCTGTTTTATTATTTTTTAATCGCGTCCATGCTAAAGATGCGCACGGTCACACTTTCGAGCTGATTTAGACAACACAGGCATTTTCTAAATTGCGTTCTCTGGACTGCACCATGCATGTAGCCCCATACCTCTCAAGTGTACAGATTGTTTGCAGAATGTCCAGATTTTTGCCATATATTTTGGTCCGTTTTTCATAAAAGTATGGTTTTCTGGCAAATTAATGGCAAATCATTAAATAATGAAATTAGAAAACAATGACATACATTTGAGTTTCAGACTTCCTACCCTTCAGTAAATTCATGTTAATGCAAAACCTGTCATTCTATCAAGTTTGTAAGGGCAATGTTTATAAATTGTCCCTATTTTGGGGCCTCTGTCCCACTTTTGTTCATGGCTTTGTCCAGCTTTCTTGCTCTAAGAGGTGGAGAGGTATGGTTGCTAGTTCTTGTATTTGCATTCTACAGGGCTATTTCGTGTTTCTTCTCTTTTTTATTTTGGTTCAAATCATTGACTACCCTAAGTAATTAAAAGGTTTCCTGAAACTTAGAAGCATGCATCCCAAGCATTTTATTCTCGTTGACAGAACAGACAGTTATCACTAGAGTCAGTGCCCTTCCCGCAATACTTTTCAACCCTTTAATGCAAGAATTCTGGACAAAGGCAAAATAAGGGGGGGGGGGGGTGGCAAAGCTCCAGAATCACTGACGGGTTTTAAATGTTGCTTTTATAAACTTAGAAAGTTGCAATAATTACAGGTTTTGAATTGGCATGTATTTTCTGAACCGTGGTGTTTAGCCTAGTGTACACCTATGAGCCCATATAAAGTTTGAAACTCACACGTCATTATTTCTGTGACTCCAGTCCTCAATGATTTACAGGAAAACCTCACATTTTATGAGGAACAGACCAAAACTATAAGGCAAAAATCTGGACATTCTGCAAAATTCTGTACAGTTGAGTGGCATACTACCTAGAATGATCAAATCCATACCTCTCAACAGATTTTGTCTAATATTTTCGTCTGATCTTCATAACATTTGTCATTTTCTGGCAAATCACTGAAAATTGAAGTCACTAAATAATGACAAACATTTGAGCTTCACACTTTATATCCAACAGGAAATGCATGCTAACACAATTCCTGTCATTCTAGCAGCTTTATAAGTTTATAAGAGCAATACTTGTGTGTCCTTATTTTGGGGCCTTTGCCTTCAAATTATTTTAGGCTTAAGGTTGCCACCTTTGCATCCCTCCATTTCCTGACAAAAAAGCCAAGCCCTCTGCATAATGAAAACGCAACCTTTGCTTCAGGGTAGCCACACCCTGAAGAAACAGCTGCAGCCTTAAATGCTATGGATCCCCAGGCAAAGTGTTCCACTGCAGTCTCCACCACCATCATTGTGTCAGCCTGGCATTCAACCCAGTGCTCCCTTGTTTTCCTCCCATCCTTGCCTCCTCATATTCAGAGAACTTTTTTTTCACACTCTGTCTTACTTGTCATCTTTTTTCTATATCCTTGCAACACTTCCTAAATGGTTAAGACTGTTCTGTAATAACTGTGGAGGAACTCATTTAATCATACCACAGTGACATTCTGTGCATACCTATGAAATGTGATTTTGAAGACAGTTAAAGAAATAATGACCACACTATCCCCAGTGAGCATACATACTGTAGTGACCTTCTTCATCTGTTCATAGTTAAGTAATAGGTTAGCAGCCCTTGTGAGCCATTTAAAGCCTAGCCAGTTTCCCCTTCAACACTGTACCTTGTGAGTGTGAGGTAAGCAACTTAATCATTATACCATCCACAACCTGGACACACCTGTGATGTTTCACTGTGAGAATAATTAACGAAACAATGACCACAGTATCACCACCCCCTGCACAAACTCTAGCTATATCTCTGCTCACCTCTGAGTGGGGTCAGTTTTATACTAGGTGCAGCCCACTTTTAAACACTCTCCTAAGCAACATATACAGCCAGGAATGATAACACCCAGAAGCTCTGAGATTCTAGACATTCTGTGATACATTTTGTAATGAAGGGAGATACTGCCAGCACAGCTATCTGGAATTATGTAAATAATTATATGCCATTTATGAATATCAACATGATTTATATAAGATGCTTGTGTTACAACTGTATTAGAACTGTATGTGATGTGTATATCAAACTGGTTTGTACAGACATGTGTTGAAAAGGTATTTTATAAAGTGTTTGTGTTTGAAATACATCCACATTGTGCCCTGCTGGAAGAGAACAGAAATGTACATGCACTATTGTAACTATCTAAATGTATATATTTTGACTGTGGAAATTGGAATACAGGAGGTTAATTTAGTCCGGCAAATTGTAGGAAAATAGCTGAAATTAAATTACATTATAGGCTACACAATAAAATATGGTATCTTTCAGTTTTCAATGCAGCTTCAGACAAAGAATCTATGCTTGAAGCTTTCTGTATTGTCTTTGGAGTAAACTAATTACTACCTCTGAAATCATGAAGGAATGCAATTGTTTTATGACTACCAGCATCTGCCAAAGATCTGAGGTCTATGTATTTTTACAGGGAGATGCTAAATATGGCCAGCTTCCAGGAGTGGGGGTTTCACCTGGGAACTAGAGTCAGATGGCAAGAAATTGTGTCATACTGCAAGCTCTCCCAGCAGTAATATTTAAGCTATGAATCTGAAAAATCCCTTAGTGAGACAGAGCATTCTGCATTCTGTCTTGGACCTGACAACAGCTAGAAGATCCATTCACCACATCTGCCTTGCTCCATTAGTAAGTTCTTACATTATAGTAATTTTCTTAGATTGTCAGGAATATAGTGCAACTTAGTTTAGATATTTTTCTTTATTTATTTGAGACTGTTCTGCAATGTTGTTTTAAATATTCCCTGTGGTTTTGAACTCTGATGTCACTGTAAATATATATTTAGTATTGTCTTGTTCTTTTATTATTTATTATTAAATATATTTAAACTTTTCATTGCGGCTGATCTGTGTAGAGGTATTTTGAAGTTTTGAGATTACTTGCATATTTATTTGGTGACACTGTGTGGGCCACTCCTAATAGCCTTGCTCTTGATCAAACTACCATTTGTATTAATATTAATCTTACACAGTAAAATTGAACACCCTTTGTAAAAGGCTTTAAAGTGGCTGATAATGGGTTCTGGTGACAGTGACAACTTATGTATAGTCTGGGGAAAAGGGGGCATAGCTAGTAAACCTGTGCCAGCCTTTCCCAAATGTGTGCAAATCAAAATCTCAAAGAGTTTGTGTGGGTGTGTCAGCTACTTGGGCAGGGACATGAAGCACTAGTTGGACAGAGAGAGTGCTGGAGGATTTGGCTTGGAACCCTGGCTAAGGACTTAACTCTATAGCTGTGCCAGTGGGGAGTCTTTTTGGGAATCTGGAGAAAGGTAGACGAGCTAGCCCTGGACTGACTGTGGTCTCTGTGTGCTCTTAAGGGAAATTGCACTTGATGCAGAGACCTGTATCTGGAAATTCTGAGTGGCTACTTGTCATCCTCTCAGTGTATGTCCCCCCTGTTGCCAATGATGAGGATTGAGGCTCCTTGATTACTGGTCCAGTGGTGGAGTGTCACACATTGGTGGCACTGGTTGGATATCCACATAACATTTTGGCTGGCAGTGGTGGGATCACCACATTATATACTGGGATTCGGTGATGTGGATATTGTACTCCTGTAGCCTGTAAACAGTGGTCACTAAAGAAGGTGTTTGTACTTTCAAGCAGCCACACAATAAACATTCAGAGTTTCATCTCACAATAGTTTTATTTATTTTTGTTAGCTTGGTTAGTCAGGGAGAGAAGGCAAGGATGTCAGCAGAGGATTATAGCAAGATGATAAGGACCCAGTTGGCTGAGATGTGCCAAGCCAAAGGACTATTGCATGCTAGCCTGACTAAAGCAGACATGATTGCAGCTATAGTCACAGCTGCATCACATAATAGCAGCCAGGAGGACAATCTAGCCATGGAGATGTACAATTCTCAGAAAATGGACAGCTCAACCTTTCCACAGAGGACTTAAAAATCTGCCTGGAGTTAAAGAGACTTGAACTGGATTTTAAACAGTTGGAACTAGAATCATCAGAGAGACTGAGATGTCTGGAAGCTGAAGAAAATGAGAGAAAGAGATGACATGAAAAGCAAATGCTGACTCTTCACCAGGGTCATGGTGGTAATGGAGAAGGGAATAACCGAACCCTAGAAGCAATAAAGGTCAGTAAATTTCTTCCACAATTTACAGAGCATGATAATTTTGATAGTTTTATTCATATGTTCAAAAGGGTATGTAAGCAGTATAATGTTGAACAAGGGCAGTGGGTACAGTTCTTAATCCCCTAACTTCACGATAAAGCTGTAACTGCGGTTTCTAAATTGTCTGATACTGATTGATTAAATTATAATAGTGTTAAGAATCGTTTATTAGAGTGTTTTAAGTTAACACCTGAAGCTTACAGGAAAAAGTTTCATGAGCATAGATGCAAGGCAGATGAAAATGTGTGTGATTATGTTGCTGAGTTAAGCACTTATTTTCATGGGTGGGTGAGTGGTTGTCAGGTCACCACTTTTGAAGGACTGGCAGACCTTTTCATGAGGGAACAAGCCCTTAGCACTTTGCCTGAGGACATGAGGATCTTGTTGGCAGATAGAGAACGGAATACTGCAGATGAGCTGGGGAAAAAGGGAGACCTATACCTAGCAAGCAGGGCATTACTTCACAGGAAAGTGATACCCAGTGCTGCACATGGGTCTGAGGGAACACATGGTAGGCAGCCTAAACTGATCCAACAGAGTCCCCCAGTAACAGGGTAAGTCACTAGTTCAAGTACATGGCCAGGATCAAGGGCTAAATGTTTTTAATGTAACCAGTGGGGCCATGTAGCATATAGATGTCCAAAGAGACAAGGCAGGGAACAAAAGGTGGGGGTGCAGTAAGTGCGAATGACAGAATGCCAGCAATAAGTAGTCTGGAGGCAACAAGGGTACCAAACTACCACAAGAGGTTATATCCTATCATAGTAGATGAGAAACAGAGCCACTGCTAAGAGAGAGACAGTCTCTGACCTAATCATTATGAAACCTGCAATGGTTAAAGAGGAGCACTACTTGCTTGGGCAGTCTACTCCAGATAGAGCTTTAGGAGGGACCTCTTTCCAAATATCTTTGGCTAGGGTTTACCTTGACTGTGAGGGTGGAAAAGGAAGCAAGCAAGTAGGTGTGTTTGAGGAGATCCCTGCAGAAGTCCTGATAGGGAATGATTTTGATAATGCAGTACCTTGTATGCATGCAGTTACATGCAGTCAGGGTTGGAGACAAGCATGTGGGTTTGGTAGCCTGGGGGAGACCCAGACAGACTTCACACTTACATCCAGGACTGGTGAGGTGGTGACTTCAGGGATGGAGATACCCTGTAGCAATGAGACTGAAGGTGAGCCACAGCTACTTGTATGTACTGATGTTCCCTCAGACAGTGTGACTGCAAAGGCAGAGGTGAGTAGTAGTACCCAGGCTGACAGTGAGGCACCGCTGTCAGAGGATACTAGACATCCTGTGGAAGGGGAGGTGGGAAGGGTTACAAAGAGAGATTTGAGACAGGCTCAGCTTTCAGACCCTACATTACAAGGCTTGAGGGAGGTAGCCAGGGAGGTGCCTGATTATCAAGGAAAGGGGCAATATGTATACTGGGACAAAGGGTTACTATATAGAGAGAGCCCCCTGAAAGAGGACTAGAGGGTGAAGTAATACAGCACTTGGTAGTGCCCAGAGCCTAACATCTGGCTGTTCTAGCCATTGTCCATGACATTCCCTTTGCAGGTCATATGGACATAAAGAGTACAAAGAGACATATTATGCAGAACTTTTATTGCCCTGGGATTTCCAGAGATGTAACAGGGTACTTCAGGACCTGTGAGCAGTGCCAAAAGGTAGGCAAGGCAGGAGATAAGGTAAGAGCTCCTTTGGTGCCTTTGCCTGTGATTGAGGAGTCATTTTAGAGGGTAGCTATGGATATTATGGGGCCTCTGAGTACCCCAAGTTCCACAGGGAAGAAGTATATCCTAGTGTTTGTAGATTATGCTACCAGATACCCTGAGGTGTTGCCTATGTCCTCCACTGTGGCAGAAAATGTGTCAAATGCTTTGTTATTTTAAGCAGGGTAGGTTTCCCAAACGAAATGCTGACTGACAGAGGTGCCAGTTTCATGTCAGACCTGCTGGCTTGTCTGTAGGAACATTGTGGGTTGAATCAGCTAAAGACCACCCCTACCACCCTTAGACTAATGGCCTTGTGGAAAGGTTAAACTCAACACTAAAGACCATGCTATGGGCATTTGCAGACCAGTTTAAGAGGGAGCGGGACAAATATCTGCCCCATCTGTTGTCTGTTTACAGAGAGGTGACTCAGGAATCCAAAGGTTTTTCACCCTTTGAATTGCTGCAAGGGCATAGCATGAGGGGACCTCTAGATTTAATTTGTGATGAGTGGGAGGGTGAATGTGAATCCCAAAAGGAGTCTGTTGTGGCATATGTCCTAAACCTTAGGACAAGGCTCAGGGAACTCATGGGCTTGGCCTAAGAGAACCTGGCGGAAGCCGAACAGCAGAAAAGGTCTGGTATGACAGGAATGCTTGAGCTAGAGAGTGTGCTGTGGGGCAGCAGGTTATGGTTCTCATTCCTGTCAGACACAACAACCTGCAGACAGCTTGGGAGGGACCTTTTAAAGTGTAAGGAAGGTCAGTGATGTTAACTACTTGGTAGAACTGTTAAGCATGAGGCAGGGGCACAAACTGTGCCATGTTAACATGATGAAACCTTACTATGACAGACAGGCCCTTGTGCTGAGTATTTGCAGTGGATGGCAGGAGGTGTCTGAAGGGGATCCGATGATTGATCTCCTCAGTAAAGCTTGGCCTGACACCTCAATGGAAGGGGTAGCAATGTCCCAGCAGCTATCTCCTACTCTGGTTCGAGAAATCCGAGCAGTGTTACAGGAGTTTGGGGGCATGTTCACTGGGAAACTAGGGTGTACCCATCTTGTACAGCGCACTGTGGATACAGGACCTCAAAGGCCTATTAAGCAGGCCCCTTATAGGGTGCCTGAAAGAGTCAAACAAACTCTGAGGGAGGAGACACAGGAAATGTTGAAACTGGGGGTAATCCAGGAGTCCAGCAGTCCCTGGGCCTCCCCAGATGTGCTGGTACCAAAGAAGGATGGCAGCACCAGGTTCTGTGTGGACTACAGAAAATTAAATCATTACACAGAGTCAGATGCTTACCCCATGCCTAGGACAGATGAAGCCCTAGAGGAGCCGGGTGGGGCTAAGTATCTTACCACTACTGATCTTACCAAGGGCTACTGGCAGGTGCTCTTGATTCCCAACCCTAGAGAAAGTTCATTCTTTGTGACTCCTTTCATCTTGTATAAGTTCACAAAGATGCCCTTTGGAATGAAAAATGCCCTAGTGACTTTTCAGCGGCTGGTAGATCATATCCAAGCAGGAGCAGGAGATTTCACCCTTGCTTACCTGGATGATATTACTATCTACAGCCATTCCTGGCAAGAGCACCTTCAGCATGTCAGGGAGGTGCTGGGCAGACTACAAAGGGCAGGGTTAACCATTAAGCCCAGTAAGTGTCAAGTACCTACCTGGGACATAGTGGGGAGTGGTAAGATCTAGCCAGAACCTGCCAAAGTGGAAGCAATTCAGAAATGGCCTGCCCCATTACCAAAAAAGCAGGTGAGAGCATTCTTAGAGACAGCAGGGTACTACAGAAAGGTTGTCCCCAATTATAGTACCATAGCTGCTGCCCTCACAGACCTGACAAGGAAAAAAGGCCAGATAAGGTAGTGTGGACCCCAGCATGTGAGCTGGCATACCAGAAGCTTAAAGGAGCTCTGGGAGGCCCCTTTGTGTTAGCCAGTCCAGATTACAGCAAATAATTTGTTGTGCTGGCGGATGCTTCAGACCATGGAGTGGGGGCTGTACTCAGCCAGGTTTTCTCAGAGGGAGAGGAGCACCCAGTAGTATATCTCAGCTGTAGGCTCCAATCCAGGGAGGAATGCTATGCAGCTGTAGAAAAGGAATGTCTAGTCATAGTGTGGGCACTGCAAAAACTCCAGCCTTATCTGTATGGAAGGAAATTCACTGTAGTTATAGACCACAATACCTTAACATGGCTACATCGAGCCAGCCAGCAAAACGCCAAGCTACTAAGGTGGAGCCCAGGGCTGCAAGCATATGATATGACAGTGCAGCACCGTAATGGGGTTAGCAATGTCAATGCAGATGGGCTCTCAAGACAGTGAATGGGGTAATATATTCCCAGATAGGCTCACCCCTCTCAAGCAACGTTTCTCAAGGGTCACTTGAAAAAAGTAGCATGAGTCTTTGATGGGGGGAAGAGGTGTAACAAAGGGAGATATTGCCAGCATAGCCATCTGAAATTTTATAAATAATTATATGTCATTTGTGACTATCAATACGATTTATATAAGATGCTTGTGTTACAACTGTATTAGAACTGTATGTCATGTGTATATCAAACTGGTTCATACAGACATGTGTGTTGAAAAGGTATTTTATAAAGTGTTTGTATTTGAAATGCATCCACAGTGTGCCCTGCTGGAAGAAATCAGAAATGTACATGCACTATTGTAACTGTCTAAATGTATATATTTTAACAGTGGAAACTGGAACACAGTAGGTTAACTTCAGTCCAACAAATTTTAGGTAAATAGCTGAAATTAAATTACTTTATAGGCTACGCAATAAAAGATGGTATCTTACAGTTTTCAATGCAGCTAGAGATGCAGAGTCTATGTTGAGAAGTTTTCTGTATTGTCTTTGGAGTGAACTAATTACTGCCTCTGAAAGCATGAAGGAATGCAATTGTTTTATGACTCCCAGCATCTGCCAAAGATCTGAGGTCTATATATTTTTACAGATAGATGCTAAATACTGCCAGCTTCCAGAAGTGGGGGTTTCACCTGGGAACTAGAGTTAGATGACAATAAATGAGCTAATTCTGCAAGCTATCCCAGCAATAGTATTTGAGATATTAATTTGAGAAGTCCCTTAGTGAGACAGAGCATTCTGCATTCTGTCTTGGACCTGACAACAACTAGAAGATCTATTCACCACATCTGCCTTGTTCTATTAGTAAGTTCTTAGATTATAGTAATTCTCTTAGAGTCAGTCAGGAATGTAGTGAAGCTTAGTTTAGATATTTTTCTTTATTTATTTGAGACTCTCCTGCAATGTTGTTTTAAATATTCCCTGTGGTTTTGAACTCTGATGTCACTGTAAATATACATTTAGTATTGTCTTGTTCTTTTATTATTTATTATTAAATATATTTAAACCTTTCATTGTGGCTGATCTGTGTAGATATATTTAAGTTTTGAGAGTACTTGCATATTTATTTGGTGACACTGTGTGGGCCATTCCTAATAGCCTTGCTCTTGGTCAAACTATCATTTGTATTAATATTAATATTACACAGTAAAATTGAACACCTGGTTCTGGTGGCAGTGAAAGCTACATTATAGTCTGGGCAAAAGGGCACATAGCTAGTAGTCCTGTGCCAGCCTTTCCCAGGTGTGTGGGTGTGTGAAAATCAAAATCTCAAACAGTGTGTGTGTTGTGTGTGTGTGTGTGTGTGTGTGTGTGTGTGTGTGTGTGTGTGTGTGTGTGTGTGTGTGTGTGTGTGTGCGTGTGTGCGTGTGTGTGAGCTACTTGGGCAGGGACATGAAGCACTCGGATAGAGAGAATGTTGGAAGTCTTGGCTTGGAACCCTGGCTAAGGACTCAACTCTATAGCTGTGCCAGTGGGGAGTCTTATTGGGGATCTGGAGAAAGGTAGAAGAACCAGCCCTGAACTGACTGTGGTCTCTGTGGGCTCTTAAGAGAAATTGCACTTGATGCAGAGAGCTGCAATGGAAATACTGTGTGGGTACTTGTCACCCTCCCCATGTACATCCCCCTTCTGTTGCCAGTGGTGAGGATTGAGGCTCCTTGATTACTGGTGCAGTGATGGGGCATCACGCAATTTATACCGTATTTTTTAACTATTCAAGAGATTTATGTATGTGCAAGGCATTATTATTTTTACACACACACAGACACTGGCACTTCCTCTGACAAACCAGATCTACAGTAGACACACACACACACACACACACACACACACACACACTATGCTTTTTACACAAACTGTTAAGAATATCAATTAACCATTGCCATTTCTTTGGGGTGTTGGAGAAAATGAGAGTACCTGAATAAAACCCAGACTCCACACAGATGGAGCCAAAGTGAAGTGCTCAGACAGGGAGACATGAGCTGTGAGATGGCAACACTACTCACTGTGCCACTGTACCAATCATGTTCCTTTCCCCCACATCTTGCCCATACTAGCAAAAATAGCCATGCATTGTGTGCAGTGCTGTTGCAAGACAGTGGTGCAAAGGGGAGGAAATCATTATAAACTAATTGCTGTTGCATATATTTATATACACTTCAGCCCACCCCCAACACACACATGCACAAGCATAAGCCACAGCAGATTGTTTTTTACACTGCATTTGAATACAGATTAGAAATCCAAGTGAAACACTAAACATTTTAAGAAATGTTCTTCAGAAATGTGTTGGCTATCAGAATGATTCAAAATATCATTCAAGTACTCACCATAACTGGATTTCCTGACAGAGACCTTGATTTCCTGACTGTCAGGAACATTTCCTGACAGGTGGTAACCCTACTTAGGCTTTGTCCAGATTTCTTGTGCTAAGAGGTTAAGAGGTACACATCCAACCTCTTTTCCCTCAGTGATGAAATAAGATACATGTCACTTGGAGTAGCTGTCCTCAACTTCACAATTATTAATAATAAACTTTCTGGCCTTCTATCCCACCAAAACTATTGGCAGGTTACAACACCTTCAGTCTGGAATCCAAATCACCTTTATACATGACAAATTGACTTTTAATATTCATCATTCATTTAAGGCATATGCAATAATGCAACACAACACTCGTGACGGAGTTTGAAAGGCCACAACTATGTATTTAATAAGCAAATAAGATGAATTAATATTATTTTATTTATTTATTTGACATTTGTTTAATGGGAAAGTCCAACTGGGCCATAAAGAACCCATTTTCAGTGGAGACCTGGGCAGAAAAGCTCCATAAGGCAATAAGTTTATATCTGAAACAATATTAGACAAACAGATTAGCATAGTAGTATAAACAAACATTCACTTAACAGTATCTGAAATAATCAACATAACAGTAGCACTAATATGACAATCAGTTACAAAACATGGGATAGTTCCAGTGTATGCTCCATTTAAGTCTAAGCTAGTCAAAGGATTACATATTGGGGTAGTTACTGGGAAGATATAAAGTAGTCAAGATGGTTGTTTTAAAGAAAATGGAGATGGTGTAGTAGTAGGAAGAGGGGAGGAGAGAGGTAGAATGAATAGGAGAAGTAAGGGGGTTAAGGCAGATAGAGTTACGAGTAGCAGAGGTAGGAGGTGGAGGTGTGATGATGTGGCAATAGTTATCAGCCTGGGCTTGAGCAGGAGCACGAAACTAGTCACTAAACAAATCAGCCAAATCAATATTTCAGAAGAGATGTGCATCAGGTAAGATGTCCAGGAGGCTTCCCAAATCTCCCTAATCAGAATGTATTGTGCAGCAATATTCTGTCCTGTTATTCTCCTTACCACAAGTTTATAATCAGTTTTCAGCAAACATCAGAGTTAAGCTTATTTTCTGGCAAGTATCAATACATCCTGGACTGCCTTACAATCTGCCATGGTAGGCTGGCTCAAGAGTCCCATACTTCACTCAGGACAATCCTCACCATGATGAGGACCAGACTGTTCTGTATTCTGCCCCCCCACCTCCCCAAGTAACAGTCCTCCCATACCACACGTCTGCAACAGCCTGCAACCTCCCTTCCTATCCCATGTTGCAGAAGGCAAAAGCCTGAAAACCCTATGGAACAAGCCAAGAAATTCCTTTCTGATCCCATCTGCAGGTACCCATGTTGACAATAGGTCCCTCATCTAGCCAACTGGTCTAGTTTTTCCCTTTACTAACCCTATTGTTTATGCACTTGTTACAAGCTTCTTAGACCCCTGCTCTCCTGGGGGATGGGCCAGGGTAGGAAGTTCAATATGGTGCTCACAAAGAAAAGACCAAGCTCCCAGACTGCTGGGAAGTTAAGGAAGTTTCCTAAACCCACCAACCCAAGGTGGATTGTGCATTGATTTCCAGCACTATTTCCATTATCACTAGTTTATAATCAATTTCCAACAATCATCAAAGTTATACTCAGTATGTAGCCTTGCCAATGGAATATAGGGATAAAACTCTGACTACAGTCCATGTGACCTGAGTTCACTTAGCAACATGATACTGGATAGTGAGGAAGGAATGAGGGTGTGCCTATCCTAGGTGGGAGGGACCATGTTGGTTGTCCCTCTAAGGGATGCTTTGGTGGAAGTCAAAGCTCAGGAAAAGGATGCCAGGCTAGCAGGCAGGAAGATAGAGAAGCATAAGTTCCCTATAGGCATACTAGCTACACCCTATTTCCTGCCCATCCTTTCACCACTGTTGCTGTCACACTAGGCAAGACTTAGAGCTTAAAAAAAACAGACTGTAATCAGAGATTCTGCTGCAGATGCTTATCTGATCCTGTCCCAGGATGCCACTCTCCCATCATCTTTCTCACTCCACTGGCAGTCTGTAAATTGGCAGATAGTACCAGAGTACAACCTGTTCTCCACTTCCTCTTTCCTCCCTACTAGCTGCATCAAAACTGTGGGGTATTATCAAGTTTGTGACTTAGACACTAGGAAGTCAGTGGTCAGAACTGCAGCCTGGACAAAAAAAAAAGTTGTACTCAATTTGCAGCAAGTCTCAATACATCCTGGGCTATGTTACAGTCTGCTAAGAGAAACGGCTCAAGAGTCCTATACCTCCCCCAAGACAATGCCTACCTTACTGAGGACTGGACTGCTCTGTACCCCCCTCAGTTATCAGCCTTCCTTTGGTATGCCTGTCTCCTGCCAAGGAAAAATGGGGTTGCATACCCCCTTTTTTCACTAAGCACATATATTTTAGGGGGATAATCCCACTTTAATGGAGTTCCTTCATTTGTTTAATGAACCAGTTTGTTGAAACCCATATGATCAAGAATTTAGTTTGTTGAACCATTCTGACTAAGATCACAGTATAGTGGGGATCAGGGAATTTGCCCTTTTCCTCACTAAAGTGCAGTCTCAGAGTTGGCATATATAATTAGCAGGGGGTGTGGAGGTGTAGGTGGGCTTGCAGCTCTGCAAAAACATTGTGCTGTTTGCTGGTTTTGTTTGGCTTCTTTTAGTAGACCAACAAACTAAATTGTCGACCATATGGGTTTCAACAATCTGGTTCATCGATCAAATGAACTAGATCCACTTTATATACCACTCCCAAGTGTTCAACATATATTTGCATTCCCTGGTTGGACAAATGAACTCTAGTCTCATGGAATGACTGGCTGCACTTCTTTTTATGTGGGTGAGTTGCAAATATTCCTGCATAGGCCTTGTTGTTTTAACTACAGTAGTATTTAGGCTGTGCCTCAGCCTTCCCACTTCCATGATGGAAGTAACTGGACACCACTTCAGCCTTTCTGCAATCTCTCTTTTATGGCCATGAGACATCTGCACTTTTTTCTTTATATGCACCTTCACTGACTCATGATTGCCACCTGTAGAGACAAAGCAACTGGAGCTCCAGCACTAATTTCTGATGACTCTTTAGCTCTGAAACAACTTAGTGCCATCTCATCCCTTATATACTATTTGTCCAACAGTATTACAGCAGTCTGCTTGCCCACCCAAACCTCTCTTCTCTCTGGTAACCTTCTTCATAATCTGTTGTTATGGCATTTCATCATAAAAAAACTGTTTTCCAATGGCAGAGTAAATACTGAAATGAGGAAACATTAGTGAGTTGACTAACCAGATGAATGTGCTCTGTAAGTCACTGACTTCTAGCACTCCAGACTTATTATCTTCGCTAATGATGTACTATCCTTTGAGCCTGTACTGTTGCCTCTATAGTAAACAAGACCAATGTGCACAGTGATGCACGTAAACCAGAGTGGTCTACTGCCCGCCTTAGTCATTTTTAATTGATACTGCATTACTTTTGTTCCTATTATTATTACTATTGTTGTTGTTGCTTCCATTGTACGGAAAGCTTTCTACATGGCCCACCTCATAAGTAAGGGTATCTCATCCAGGGACAAGGAGGTCATAACATTCCTGTATTCTTCCCTTATAAGGCCAATTATTGAGTACAACGCCCCCTTCAGCATGTACCTTGCAAAGCACATGCAGCAGCTGGAGACCACAGAGGTTCCTCACCAGGAGAATCCAAGGCCTCAAACATCTACCCTACACAGATAGGCTAAAAGCCATGTCCCTCTATTCAATTTCATACAGACTCCTCAGAGCTGACCTCTATCTGGCATAAAAAGCAATCTCAGACCCTGCCTTGATGGGACTGCTGCATAACCGCAAGTCAAGCATCACTCAGGTAACCCACAGGCCCAATCTCAACTTAGTCTGTGACATCAATAGGACTTGTTGGTGGGGCAGATTTGTGTCACAGAGACTCCCCATCTGTGGAATAGGATCCCTCTCCACATCAAGCAGAGTCCCTCATTATCCCTTTTCAAGCACAACCTGGATAACTGGATGGGAAACAGAACATACACCCCTGAGAGTCCACCTGTGTCCCTGCTGGACAGGGGCTTTGGGTGCTGACTTGTCTAAACATGGGCTAAATTCTTGGCTATGCTTATAAGGGCCTCAGAGCTAATAGCCTAGTAACTTCCTATGATCCTATGTTTCTCCTTGCTGATTGCAGAAGAAATTAATCCTACTAGTTCCCCCTAACTCTTAAGTAGTGCTTTAACCACACTGGTAACTTCTCATCTGACCCCTACTGGGAGCTTCAATCTTACTTTTTGGATCCTTGTGCCCTGGTTCATTTTGATTCCTAGAGTCATATTTCTGTACCGTCTTGTATAACCCTATCATCCTTGTACCCTCACACCACTGGGTTAACTGCTTCCTGATTTGCTTATACTAGCTCTGAAATTTTAAATGTCCTGCAATGTGCTTTCAAGAAACAAACACAGATGATATGGTTTTGTACTCATTCCATATTTGCCATAAAACATCTTATATCCTCCAAATACTGCAAGGCCAAAGGGCTGTTATTTCTCTGCCAATAGAGGGTGCTGTCTAGCACCTCTCAAGTATAACCCTCACCAAACACAGCTGTTTAATCTCAACTCATCTTGGTGCTTACTGAAAACCAAATAACCGCTGACAGATTTAGGGCTGCCTTACCCCAGGATAACCTTGCTTCAGACATAAATAACACATAGGTTGTGAGCTAATTTAAAGTGATGGGCCAGCAGACTGACAATGTAGGTCCCCATGTGTTCCCCGACAACTACAAAGCTACCATTACTGGGAAAATCATGTAGAGTGTAACAAGTTATCCAATCTCTGTTGTTGATTTCTAAAGGTCATGTACTGATGAATCATCGCCCTTTAAAGAACACCACCCTAAATCCTATGCTTCCTACTTCATCTGGATAGAGTTCTGCCACATTGCTCTCCCCCAAATACTTTTATAAATGCAAGCCTCATCTCTAACTGCATCCTGATATGTAACACTAATTCAGTGGTGCATTAGTAGAGTCTGACACTCTACTAATGCACCACTGAATTAGTGTTACATAAGGGTGATGTGCAGAGCTGTAGTAACTACAGAGGGATTAAACTGATCAGTCACAGCATGAAGTTATGGGAAAGAGTAGTGGAAGCTAGGTTAAGAAGGGAGGTGATGATTACTGATCAGCAGTATGGTTTCATGCCAGGAAAGAGCACTACAGATGCGATGTTTGCTCTGAGAGTGTTGATGGAGAAGTACAGAGAAGATCAGAAGGAGTTGCATTGTGTCTTTGTGGATTTAGAGAAAGCATATGACAGGGTGCCTAGAGAGGAGTTGTGGTATTGTATGAGGAAGTCAGGAGTGTCAGAGAAGTATGTAAGAGTGGTACAGGATATGTACGAGGGTAGTGTAACAGCGGTGAGGTCTGCGGTGAGAGTGACGGATGCGTTTAAGGTGGAGGTGGGATTACATCAAGGATCAGCTCTGAGCCCTTTCTTATATGCAATGGTAATGGACAGGTTGACAGATGAGATCAGACAGGAGTCCCCATGGACTATGATGTTTGCAGATGACATTGTGATCTGTAGTGAGAGTAGGGAACAGGTGGAGGAGACCCTGGAGAGGTGGAGATATGCTCTAGAGAGAAGAGGAATGAAGGTCAGCAGGACTAAGAATATATGTGTGTGAATGAGAGGGAGGACATAGGAATGGTGAGGATGCAGGGAGTAGAGGTGGCGAAGGTGAATGAGTTTAAGTACTTGGGATCAACAGTTCAGAGTAATGGTGAGTGTGGAAGAGAGGTGAAGAAGAGAGTACAGGCAGGATGGAGTGGGTGGAGAAGAGTGTCAGGAGTGATTTGTGACAGACGAGTACCAGTAAGAGTGAAAGGGAAGGTCTACAAGAGGGTAGTGAGACCAGCTATGTTATACAGGTTGGAGACAGTGGCATTGACAAAAAGGCAGGAGTCAGAGCTTGACGTGGCAGAGTTGAAGATGCTAAGATTTGCACTGGGTGTGACGAGGATGGACAGGATTAGGAATAAGTATATTAGAGGGTCAGCCTAGGTTGGAAGGTTTGGAGACAAAGCCAGAGAGGCAAGACTATGTTTTTTTAGACATCTGCTGAGGAGGGATGCAGAGTATATTGGGAAAAATATGCTAAGGATGAAGCTGCCAGGTAACAGGAAAAGAGGAAGGCCTAACATAAGGTTAATGGATGTGGTGAGACAGGACATGCAGGTGGTTGGTGTGACAGAGCAAGATGCAGAGGACAGGAAGAAATGGAAACAGTTGATCTGCTGTGGTGAACCCTAACGGGAGCAGCCAAAAGAAGAAAAAGATTAGTAGAGTCTGACACCTTTGCTGATAGCCTCCACATGAATGATCTGCCCCCCATCACCCTGGAGGCAGATTTAATAAAGTTCCCTTTTAGCTGTAATGATGCTCATAGTTGCATTTCATCTGTCATTTTTTCATGTGGCATAGTCCTGACACGCCATCAGTCCCCACACCCCAGGTATGAATTCCTAAATGATGGCTCTCTGTTTTTTCTGCTGCCAAAGTTAACTCTAACTCACTACATAGCCTTGTAAAGACCTCAAATGTTCACTGGCATTATTGTGAAAAAGAAATAATCTAAACAGTAAATCATTTTATCTTCCCCAAATAGCTGCCCTGCTGCCCCATGCAAACAGGTACTGAACTTAAATACGGCAGGCCATTAAGAAACAATGGGTATGCATCTGTCCATGTAAGTAACAATGGGCATGCATCTGTCCATGTAAGCAACAATGGGCACGTATCTGTCCATGTAAGCAACAATGGGCACGTATCTGTCCATGTAAGCAACAATGGGCATGCATCTGTCCATGTAAGCAACAATGGGCATGCATCTGTCCATGTAAGCAACAATGGGCATGCATCTGTCCATGTAAGCAACAATGGGCATGTATCTGTCCATGTAAGCAACAATGGGCATGTATCTGTCCATGTAAGCAACAATGGGCATGTATTTGTTTATGTAAGCGACAATGGGCATGTATTTGTCCATGTAAGCAACAATGGGTATGTATCTGTCCATGTAAGCAACAATGGGCATGTATCTGTCCATGTACACTAGACATTGACTAGTTTCCACTTTGAAGGCACCTCTTCCCTCTTTAGTCGTCTTGAATTCCATGACCAAGTATGGCCCTCAATAGCAACTTTCCCCTTCTAGGGTGTTCGTCCAGTCTGAACTATTTCATACTGTCGGGTTTCCTTCCTAAAAGCCGTGGCCTCATGCCTGTATTATGGACTATATACACATTTTGGATGGCATTGTGATCACAGCTATGTCCATCTGAGTCACATGCTTGCCCATCATACCATCTCCCATAACCTTTATACCCCCCCTTTTTTCAACCATCCCTGTCTGCTATCTTATTGGGGGAACATGAGCAACAGTACTAACATCACCCCTTCTCATAACAATCTTTCCTCTGCCTTGTATAGTTATCTATATCGATTAGCTCCATCAAGAGTTGCCTGATTTCTATATCAACACTGTCACAGATCGATTCCTTTCTTAGTAATATGTAAACTACTACATAGTGCTGGGAATGGAACCTGGAATGTCATATAGTTAAGTTTGTGCACTATCAGTAAGCTATACTATGCCCCCCCATAATAAGTGCTCATACTGGAAGGAACTGAACCTGCAATGGAAGCTCCCAATAGATTTGTGCTCCCTCACGTAAACTACTTGGCCATGAGTATAATTCTGTCCCAAAATGTAGAATGATGTACACCTAATCATCAGTCCACCTTTGGCATTAACCAAGACAAGTTACTAGCATATCTTCCCAGAATACAGTACTTCTTTTCTCATACCTGTCATTGGCTTTACGCCAATACACTGATGCCCAGCATATTATGTTCCTGAGTTAACTAATTTTGCAGATTTTACTACCCTTCTTTTGTGAATACTGAATGGTCATTCTTTGGCCTCTCTTTTTGTGACTCTTTGCTTAAGCTGATTTATCTTATTCCTTGTCTGTACCTACTATATCTTAAAAGAATATTCAACTACCCTTTGCATTTTGTAGACACACACACACACACACATGCACACACATGCACGCGCATGCACACACATGCATGCACATGCACACACACACACACACACACACACACACACACACACACACACACACACACACACACACACATGCACGCACATATATGGGTGAATATCATTATATCTAAGACTCAACTTATCAAAACACAACTTATCTGCCATCTATCTGCCCCAATCTAACAGCTGTTTATAGAGCCCTCCTGAGTCTGTCCTTTTCATCACTCAACATTGCCTATTTTTTGGAATGCCCATGTATAGGTGAATCCTGTTCCCCATGACTCACATGATGCTCAGAATGAACATGATGAAAAGCACTGATTGCAAGACAAACCTTTGTTGCACCCAACTACTTACCTCCCTTTCATACGAGAGTGGACTATTGGTTAGCCACCATCAACTTGTTGAGCAGGTGAGAAGATATACAGACAGAATGAATAAAGTCATCTCTGATGATGCAGAGGGTTAAAGCCCTGACTATGGCCCAGGTGAACAGAGCTTGATATTAATGGTGGGGTCAAGCAGGATGTGTATAGCCACAATCTCTCACGGTGGCTTCATAATGTGCATAACTGGGGCAAGTCTTTATCTCTCCAAACCACCTCCTGTGGTAGCCTTCATTATTGAGTGTATGGGGCCATGCACTCACATAATGAAAGCACTGTGTGCCCCCAGAATGGCATGGTAGCTCATCCTCCTGCCTGTGGGTTTAGTCCATACAAATACTCTCGCTGCCAAGATGTTAGAGAAAGCACAAACAATCCTTATGGCTACCAGTATGACAGCTGGACAGCTATTCTCCCAGTACTATACTGGGATAATTTACTAGTACAGGAGAGCTAATGGGCAAAGTCTAACTGGGGAGAATTGCTGATCAGCTGGGACAGGGGCAAAAACACCTAGAAGAAAACAGACTCAGAGGACAAAACTATCATTATCTGTTACAAGCCTGTTTCTCTGAAAGACAATCAGTGCATAACCAAATGGGATAGGTCATTTTGAGCACAAAAAGGACAACTGGCTAGGCTTAAAATGGCCCGCAAAGGCAGCTAGCTAGTACTTACCTATGAACCTATGAAAGACATGATTCAGTATGGCAAGAAGGTATGCACATATACAGAATGAGACAGACTTCTATAGAAATTAGTCATTATAGGTTCATAGGTTCATAGGTTCATACCAGGCTATCTGCCCTAGGGCATTTATAAGCCTAGCCAGAATGTGTTTGGCTTTCGCCACCCATTTTAAATTTATTTTGCTATGCCCTTTTTCGAGGTTAGTATACTGTGCCTCTGTCTAACAGTGACACAGAAGTGATACCCGGGGTAAACCTACGATCTCCCATCCACTCATCAAGATTCCTCTTGAATAGAGTCAATGAGGGACTCTGCCTAACCTGGACTGGGATTTTATTCCAGAGTGAAGGGAGCCTCTGGGTTATGAATCTGTCCCTCCAGCATGTCCTATTTATTTTAGTGCTGAGGTTCAAGTCTCTCGAGCCTGTAGCTCGATGGGATTTGGATTTTCTGAGGTGCAGCATGTCCATTAATTCGGGTTGGACATGGCTTTATACGTCAGGCACAGATCGCCTCTGAACAGGCGGTATGCCACTGAGTAGAGCTGGAGTTTCTTTAACCGGGCAGCATATGGCATCTGTTTGAGGCCTTTGATCCTCTTGGTGAGGTACTTTTGGGGTCTTTCCAGTTGCTGCAGGTGTCTGGTAAGGTACATCCCAAAAGGGGCATTGTACTCAATTATGGGCCTGATGAGGGATGAGTAAAGAGGCACGATGACCTCCCTGATCTAGATGTGAATCCCTTCATGATTAGGTGGGCTATATAAAATGTTTTTCTAACCACTTTGGCCACGTGGTTGTCAAATGAGAGATTGCTATCAACTTGGGACCCCAGGTCCCTAATTACTTCTTCTGTACTTAATGGATTACCACCTATGTGGTAATTTGTGGGCACTTTGTTTTTGCCAAAGGGGATGACTATACACTTTTTGGCATTTAGCTTGAGGCCATGGCTCTGGCACCAGTTGTCTGTTTCTATGAGGCCCTTTTGGAGGATGCTTGTGTCAGCCGGAGAGTCGATTATGGTGCCCAGTTTGCAGTCATCTGCAAACTTGGTCAGCCACAGTCCTTCCGTGTTGGCCTGTACCTCTGAGAAATATATACCGAACAAGAGAGGTCCCAGGACTGAGCCTTGTGGGACACCACTTGTAACTGGTTTGGAGTCTGACATGGCTCCAGCAATTCTAACCATGTGGGTTCTGTCCTTGAGCCAGTTTGCAATCCATCTAGTGACATAGGGGTTTATATTTAAGCTGGTGAGCTTATCTATAATGCCCGAGTGGGGTATTGTATCGAAGGCTTTTGCAAGGTCCAGGTAGGCTGTGTGGACCACCTTCCCTCGTCAATGGCTTTGGTGACTGTTTCAAAGAAATCAACCAGGTTTAAGAGGCAGGATCTGCCCTTAACAAAGCCGAACTGGGTAGGATCCAGTGACTGTAGGTCCCCAATATCTTTATTTATGAGGTCCATGATGATCCTTTCCATAGCTTTGCAGACCAAGCTAGTCAGGCTTATGGGGCGATAGTTTCCAGGATCCGTTGAAGCACCACCTTTATGGAGAGGGACCACTGTTGCTGTACACCACTCTTTGGGCACATATCCTGTAGTAAGGCTGAGATTGAACAGTAGTTTTATGTTTGGGTTTAGCTCTTCTTGGAGTTCATGTAGGACGCAGCCCGGGACACCGTCTGGTCCCATTGATGCTGTGTTTTTGCTTTGGAGAGGCGGCTCTTACCTGAGCATCTGAGATGTCAGGGGGGCAGCACTCTGCTGGGATAAATATTTGCCCTTTTGGTGGGGGGGGGAGTTTGCACTGACCCTGTCAGCTAGGATGTTGGCAATGTCTGTGGGTTCAGTGTATTTTTGTCATTTTGGACTAATTCTGAATATATCTGGGAATTACCACCCAGGTTCCTAACATAACTAAAGAAAGCCTTGTGATTATCCTTGGTGTCCTGTGCAATTTTTCTCTCGAAGCTGGCCTTAGACAATTTTATGAGTGCCCGTAGTTTTTTGCTAATACTGATCAGTGATGCCTTCCCTTTTTGGGATTTTGCTCTATCATTTAGTAGCTTCCTCCTTCTATTGTATAGTTTGTTTATGGCTGGGGTCCACCAGACAGGACGTCTGCCTTTGGAGAATTGGGTCTTTGTTTTATTTGGGATCGCATGATCCATGCATTCCTGAAGGTGTTCATAGAATGCGTTTATAAAGGATTCTGCAGTCTGGGCCATATTTTCCACAGGCCCAGGGGCTTTGAAGGATTCCACCTCAGTTTTGAGGAGTGTGAAATTTGCTTTAGAGAAGTTTTTCACTGTGGTTTTCTGGGCAGGGGGTGGAGTCGGGATGTGAATATCCAGTGAGATTAGTTTATGGTCTGATCTTAGCAGTGAGGGATACACTTCTGGTCTGGAGCATAGAGTCCCCATGTTGGTGATGATCAGGTCCAGTATGTTTTCCCCTCTTGTGGGAGTGGTAACAAGCTGTTCCATAGCATTTGAGTTTATAAATTCTAGGAATCTTTGGGATAGGGTGTTGGAGCTAGAGTAATGCTCCCAGTCTATGTTTGGGTAGTTGAAGTCGCCCAATATAATGGTGTTTGGAGAGACCTTCATATTTTCCAGTGTTCTCAGGAAGGCCAAGTGGAGTTCCTGGGTTTGGGAGGGTGGTCTGTAGCAGGCTATAAACTGGAAGGCAGTTTTACCCACTGTTAGTTGCACATGGATAGTCTCTGATGCTTCATGCTTTGCCACCAACCTGGAGGTGTGGGTATCTTTGATGAATATCGATACTCCCCCTCCTTTTGTGGTTCGATCCAAGTTTTGGGGCCAAAAAGCATGGTATGAGGTATAACCTGGTAGTGCTGGGGTGCTCTCGGGAGCCCTGAACCAGGTTTCTGTTACTGCACAGATATCGATGTTCTCCATGCTAAGGAGAGTTTCGAGTGCATGCATCATGAGGTTTAGACTTCTGGCGTTGAGTAGCAGTACTCTTAGTTTCTTATCCCTTGTGATACATATGGAGGTGGGTTTGTCTTTTGAGCCTTGCCTAAAAAAGGCACTATGGGGGTAGCAAGAGCCTTTGCCAATATCCGAAAGCCCAGGGGTGACAGGTGCCAGCCGTCCCTAGCGAAGCATCGTGGCTTATCGAGCATATCATCCCAAGCTGACAGGCATTGGATCCCCTTTGAATGACACCAGTACTTAAGCCAATTGTTGAAATTGATCATCTTGTCTTCATATTGTGGCATCATTCTTGGTGAGGGTAAGATGCTACTCAAGGTCAGGGTCATACCGGCCTGGGCTACATGCTCAGAGAGCTCCTTTATCCTTTACAAAACAGTATTGGATGCCTGCACTGTTATATTAGCTATGGAAAGTAATACTACTTTGGTCTTACAAGTACAATGGGAGCAGACACTCAAATAATTTTAGGTACACAAACATGTAGTCTTGTTATTTTTATATTTAGTGGTATTCCTATGGTTGTGTTAGTTTGATTTATTTTAAATGTGGCCCTGGCTTTGGCCATTTGGCTACTATTTCCAGAAGATGATATGTGAACCATAAAAGGACTTCCCCTGTTAAATGGTCGCATAATTCCAGCTGGACCAAGAGAACTCTGACTTGGATCCTTTTACCAGAATGCTAATGAGAAATAATGCGCAAGGTTATTTCACTGTTTTATTTAGCTTTGCATTGCTTTTCCTAATGTGAAATGCTGCCAGCCTCCATTCCACCTTAATGTGAAGTCAACACCAGAAGTAGCGTTTTGTTCAACTGAACCAAAAAACAAAAAAACAAAAAGTGCAAAACGCAAGCTGCCACTCACCAAATTGAAACAGTAAGGTGAATACATGCTGATGTAAATCCACTGGAATCACTGATGTCGTATATAAAATTTATTTTTAAAAATGAGAATAAATAGTTAACATAAAAAATCGTTAACATAAAAAAGTAGTTAAGCGCTTTCACTCGTCTAAGCGAGCTTCATCAGAACAAACAGATGATACACTTCCATGTCATTTAAAAACGCTAGTCTTGGCGCCAAATTAGATACTCTTAAAGCTGTACCATACAATTAATACCTTCATACATAGAAATGTGACAAATAAACTCTACTGTTAATAATTAAAATGTATATGATATAGGTACTATGCATAGCATTTACCTAAGATCTTCAGGTAAACAAATGTTTGTTATTAAATATTCATTACATATACTAAGCTACAAGAATTAGCTCTTCAACATTAAAACAGGTTTGACCGATGTATAGTCATTAATTCCTGGTGGTGTCATAGCATCCGTAAAAAGTTGCCACCAGTATTCTTTGTATGCTATGATGTTTTTTATGTTACCTCCCCTAGGATCAACCCTAATAGTTTCTAGTATTACAAATTTAAAATGATGTTCCTCACCTACCCTATTAATATGCCTATATAAGGCGTTCTTAGTGTCCTTACTTTTGATACTGTACATGTGGGAGTATATTCTCTTTCTAAATTGTCTTTCTGTCCTGCCTATATAATAAGCTGGACATGCCATACATTTAGCTAGATATATAAGCATACTAGTTCTACAATTTCCTTGTTTAGGTCTAATTAAGGTCTTATTGACATTATCTAAGGTCAAATTAGTCTCTTCTAATATATCTTTACATTGGTGACATGCCCCACATTTAGTGGTATGTGTTTCTTTTTGATTTTTTATCTCAACTCCATATTCTAGTATATTTTTCAGGTTCTTATCCATTTTGTAAACAAAACAAGGTTTTGAACCTAATATATTCATTATATCTTGATCTATAAAGAATATCTGCCAATTTCTAGTCAGAATATCTTTAACCATTTGAGAATGTGGACCATATTCTATGATGCAAGCTCGATTAAATGTAGTATTATTTTCTTCCTTAACTGTTGTATTAATATTATTTGCTGATGTATTTCCTCTGTTCTGTCCTAATAATGGTATGTACTTCTTTCCCCATTCCTTAAGAACATATTCACTGGTGTCCAACATCATTCCTTCCTCATATCCCCTTTCCCTAAACAAACTTATAATAAATTTAACCTCCTCTACCATATCCTGGTAGTCAGATGTCATCCTAATGGCTCGAATAAGTTATCCTTTGAATATGTTGTACTTAAGTTTTTTTGGATGGTTGCTACTATATTCTAAGTATGAGTTAGTATAAGTAGCTTTTCTGTGTATTTTAGATTTAAACCTATTTCCTTCTTGAGTAATTAGTGTGTCTAAATAAGCAACTCCAGTGTTATTATATTCTGAAGGGAATTTTAAAAAATCATTACTGTCATTAAGATATTTTACAAACGTAATAAAAGAGTCAGTGTCTCCTTTCCACAAAATGTAGATGTCATCAAGGTATCGGGAATAGTATTTTATATTCCCAAAATATACACTTTTAAAGATGGTTTCTTCCTCCCAATCCAATAAAACCAAATTTGCATATATGGGGGCACAAGCTGCCCCCATAGCTACTCCTTTGGTTTGCTTAAATATCTCCCCATCATGATAAATGTAGTTATGGTCTAGTACAATACTCATTAATTCGGCCAGTAGACTTATCCTGTCCCAACTCATATTTGTATGTCTCCTCATACTGTTAGTAAAAGTTGTAATCCCTTGTGTAGGAGGAATACAGGAAAATAAGTCAATTACATTGATAGAAGTAAATAGAAGGTCCTGACAGTCTATATTTACTGGGAAATTTTTTAAAAATTCCCAGAAATCTTTTACTAAATGATGGATTTTTGAGTATACTGGTTTAAGTAATGTGTCAATAACTACACCCATATGAAAAGTTTTAGATTTACTACCTGATATAATAGGGCGGAACGGAGGATTGCTTATGTCTTTGTGTACTTTGGGGATGCCTACAATAGTTGCCATTAAAGGAAACTCCACTTTCATATAGTTGTATAATTCTTCTGTAATTCTTTGTTCTAACAGAAAATCTTCCAAGTACATATCTATTCTTCTATATGCTATGTGTACTTCGTTCAAAGAAACTACTGAATAGTTTCCCGAATTGTGTAAGATGTCATAGATGATAGTACTGTAAATGAAGGCATCAAAAAGTACTATTCCTCCACCCTTATCAGGTTTCATGATGCGAATATTTTTGTTAGCCTTCAACTCATCTAATACACAATATTCTTCATTTGTTAAATTTCTCATGACCCTTTTACTCGTGACTTTGTTCTTTAACTCATAAATTTCTTTGGACACCTTCTTCTCATAAACCTGTACTAACATATTATTAACAGGAATGAAACAACTTTTTTTCTTTAATTTATTAAGTTGTCCTGTTTTGACATTATTGTCCTTAAACATAAGGGCCAAATTTAACTTTCTAGTATATTGCTTAACTTCACTCAAGCAGTCTGCCATGTGAAAATTGGTAGTGGGTATATATTTCATACCCTTTGATAGAAGGCTGAAGTGTGTTGTTTCTAATTGTAAATTACTATAATTAAAAATTTTAAAATTATTGTATTCACACACTATACCATCCTGCGTTTTAATCGCAGATCCATCTACAGCTGTATAATTATCTCTGTTACTTGTGTCTAACCTAAGGGGGTGGGGTTTCAAAACCTTTTTCCATCTCCACCCCTGTTTCCATTTGGTAAATTCCCCTTTCCTGGGTACCTGAAAAAAATCATCATTGTATGCATCTATGTCATTTGCATGTTGTGCCTCATGTCCATATGTTTTTTCTCTCCAACTAGGATTTTGCTGTCCTCTATTTCCCCATTTATACACCTCATTTCTTTTATACCGATTTGTGTCCCTATGTAATTTTTTGTTTTTCCTCTCAAATGCTTTATTGGCTCTGAGTTCAGCTCCCTCAAATTGTTTATAATATAATTTCTCCCATTGAGGGTAAGCTAAGTCATGTACAATTGTGTTGTTCATCTTTTCAACATCACTAATAGATTTACATAACTTAGCATCGTTATGTTTAATAATTAACTTCATAAACTCAAAACCAAAAGAATCAAATAAACCATTGAACTCTTTTTCCACTTCGTCAGTAATTTCTATACCAATGGGTACTTTGTGGAATCGCAAACCCATAGGTACTATTTTGGAAGAAATACAATGAGTTTAAGCATTATCCAATTTTACTGCATTAATAATGTTCAATTTCTTTCCAAACGTATGAATAATGTCTTTTAAAGTTCCTTGACATTGAACATGGTCGTCCTCTTGATGCATTGCATTATAATTATCAAAATTGCAAACAAAAAATCTTTTAAACTATACTGTTTTTTACTTTGTTTCGAGTTAAAAGCACAGTTTTCCAAATGATTAACAGTACCTGTAACTCTGTTGTCTCTGGCCAAAACTTGACCATATGTCCGAGCAGGCTGTGTACCTTTTGGTTTTGTGCCAGTCCTTTTAGCTTCCTCGGTTAAATTTCCAAATGAAAAGTCAAATGTAAAGTCTGTAGCTACCATCCTATTGTTGTCTGCCCTGCTGATGGAACAAGGAAGATCGATGCCACACCTATGCTGTAGTTTACTTTCCTGACCATTCGGGATGTCAGGCGAAGAGGTGGTAGGTAATTCTACACTGGTATCCAAACCAGAAAGAATGTCGCCAGTTTCTTTTTGTAAGACAGAATTGTGAGTTTTACAACCTGAAGAGTTCTGGTGAACATTGTAACGAGTACCTGGTTCACCCTGACCCGACTCTTCGTATCGTACACCTTTGCTGAACAATTCCAATAGTTTAGCTACCTCCCCACGTAATGCTGTCACATCAGCCCGAAGGTCTGCAATTTCGTTACTATGGCTGGGCGAGGTTGCACTAACGGGACTGCGGGTGGTATCCATATGTCAACACCAGAAGTAGCGTTTTGTTCAACTGAACCAAAAAACAAAAAGCTGCCACTCGCCAAATTGAAACAGCAAGGTGAATACGTGCTGATGTAAATCCACTGGAATCACTGATGTCGTATATAAAATTTATTTTTAAAAACGAGAATAAATAGTTAACATAAAAAATGGTTAACATAAAAAAGTAGTTTTGCACTTTTTGTTTTTTACCTTAATGTGAAGTAAGTGAATTTGGGATCACCTTCTCTTCTTCTGAAAAAGCATGTATAGTTTGCACATTTGTTCTGAAGACTGATGAAAAATCCAAAGACAAATGACCCCTAATATTCCTGTCTGCATTAGACTATGCTGAGATGAATTTATGTGGCCAGTTTGGAAACCAGGTTGCTGACTGTAATGTTTTGAATGCTGGTTCTATAATTTATAGTATACTGAGATTACTTTTTCTACCTTCCATTCAGTTTAAAATGCAAGTTGGTCCCCAGATGTTCTTTTTTCTTTGGGTTGCCCAAGTATTCCCCATGCATATATGTAGCTACTCATTTTTTTAATTATATTTGTTCCGTTATTGTTTATTCTAGAATGGGTTTGTTATTCTTTCACTATGCTGTACCAAAATACCTTTCTAGTGCATTCATCAAAATCAGGGAGGCTTCTTTATTCGTTGTACTGTGTGATGTTATATTCCCATTAGGTACTTCTGGTATTATTGACAGCACTAGGGGTGGTAATGTCATTTCAGACACACACACACACACACACACACACACACACACACACACACACACACACACACACACACACACACACACACACACACACACACACACACACACACACACACACACACACACACACACACACACACACACACACACACACACACACACACACACACACACACACACACTGCATCATTTTACTGTATTTGTTACTGTGCAGTTGTTTAGTTGCTGCTAAAAGAACGAAAGTGTTACTGAGACGCACAGCTGTTTATTGACTACCATGCAGATTTCAATGTTGTGAGACCGCTGACAACCTGTTATTAGTTACAATCTTTTCCACCACTCATGGGAAGTTAAGCACAGGCATGTAGCTCATTAAATCTCTCACTAGCTCATCACTCTGATTTGAAGACATGCGGCTGGATGTGTGGGCTTAGAGCAGTAACAAAATTTAAAACTCACTGGGAAATATGCATGCTAGCATAGATGGAGCAGATTTAAAACAGGAGCTCTGAGCACCATTCATAAGTACTACTTATTTTGTTATTCTTAATTTAAGTTGCACAGTGATGTCTACCTGGCAATACTTTGCAATGTATTTGCTGTTCTGAAATCATGCACACATTGTTATTGCAGCTGTTGACAATGAGTAAAATCCTGATCCAGCAGACAGGGGCATCATGTAGCCCAGTATCAGACTTGAAAAACAGAAACGGGGTCTAAAAACAACGTCTCTTAATATTAGGAGTCTGCCAGGAAGCATAAACTAACAGAAGCTAGGGTCTGGTCATCTTGTTGCTGACCTACTTGATTTAAATATGTCTGGCTGAAGCTAGTTAACGTTCTGTACTTCATGTGCCGCCTGTTTATCGTCACGTATGACCCTCTTTATTGTCATGTATGACATGGCAGGCAGACTGCCAATGTGTGTGGGGTCACTAACCTGTTACACTGATAAGTTCTCTTTGTCCCCACTTTTGCTGCACACTCTTCAACAACCTATGCTGCATTTCAGTGCTTATGGGTTAAACTGTTAAAAAAAAAACTTCAAGTATGTTATGTTTGCATCCATCTCTGTAGTGCTAAGACCGTCTCAAATGTATAAAACATATTTCTAATTCACAGAAGCTAGGGTTACAACTAAGTCCTGTTAATAGATAATGTAGTCATTTTATTGGACAGTTTCAGTGAAATGAAACAGTCCCTCCCAGATGGCCCTGAATAATATATCAGGTAGGAAGAGGATTTCAGATGTGGGTACATGGCCTTATTCTATCTCAGGTCAGTAATTAATAATTTCAAATGCACATAGGGTTATAATAGTAAGAATATTTCATGACACAGTGAGTGATCTTTCATCACTCTGCCTCACAGGGACCGCCACAGTGAGACATTTCTGCTGCCAGAATGGTACATTCCAGAATTTCACTAAATTTGATGTAGATGGCTTCAAAGCAGCCCTCACGGGGAGAGATGCATCAACTTTTTGGGCAATTGTGTTACAAATGCAGCGGTCAGTTCACTCCTAATTTACACATGGTGCAATCCGAGAATGGTACCTCTGGTGACTCAAAAGACATGGGTCAGATGTACAGAATAGGCAGAAGAACATTTTAGGTCTCAAATAAAAAGAAGAGATACAGATTTGCTACCTAGAAAGAACACGGTGTTACTTAGTTGGAACTAGCATCATAAATTGTATTCAGGTTATGGGTTTATTGGCAAAACGAACAGCACTTAACTGTCAGGCCTTTCTAGGTACAGCTACTTTCTAAGTTATAAGAATAGTCTGAACAGTTTGCAAATAAATTTGGACTCCAAAATCAGAATGAATGAAGTAGCCAATCCATATATTATGTACAATAAACCGTTGCAGCTAGAATTACACAAATGATCATTCCCTTCTTCAGACATATCTTCTCATATCTCCCTGACTGCCCTGAATCCTTCTGTAATTTTTTTTACTCTTCTCTCCCCCTCAAGTAGCACATTCCCAGTCAGTAGTAGCCCATCCATGGAATAATATTTGTGACAGTGATCCTTCTCCATGGAGTAATGATTTTGATGAACTAACCCCTTCGGTTGTTAACTAGGTCTTACCATCTTCTATGCTCCTTACTTTTCAGTCCCATACTGCATCTCTGACCTCAGGTGGCATAGTACATTCTTGTCACACTATCACCTCCTCATTGTCCTCTTAGAAGTATACATGCCCTGTGCTCAGATTGTTTCTGAACACTTTGTTAACTTGTACTGCACATTTTTAGCTAGCTTATAGCCTTCTGCCGATATGGCTTACAGGACCTAGCACAGTATTTCAGATAAGACTGCCCATTAAAAATGTGATGATATCAAAGCCTGAAGAGTTCATATCCACTCACAATGCACCTTATCGTTCTGTATGCCTTTTCCAAAACAGTGCATAGTAAGCTCCTGATGAATTCTAACACCCAGCTCTTCCTTTATTTCTCCCTCAGCCATATGGGCTTTCATTCCATCACATTACTCCTTAATTCTTGAAGCCAGATTGTGTAACTTTGGTTTTGTCTGAAATGGAGCTACAACTCCAAACCATTCTAGGACTAGGGTGGGAACTGGCAAGTTGTATTAATCACAAGACTCAGTAGGCCTGAAGTTCCCATGATTCCTATGAGACTGCCTCTACTTTGTAGATAGCGTTTAGTTAAGTGACCTAACTACATGATTTTCCCTCTTGCATAGCTTTGCAGCTTGTCTTCTCCTCCCAGAACAGTTCTATCCCATAATACTACTATTATATCTCTTCTGTCTTTAAAGCTAAGGCTCTTGAATAGGGTGAAATTTGCAAAGCCGTCGTTAAAACTAACAGTAACACATCTTCTGTAACAGATTGTCTTGAATCAACCTTTTAATATATGAGCCAGCAGGATAGCTTTAAATGTGAAGCTTATTTTCAGTATCTGACACACACACACACACACACACACACACGTATGAAGCATATGAAGAGACAGTTTCAGAGATATAAATAAGGAAACATGTACAGTCAGATAACACAACTGTTTTTCTTTGCCTAGAGAAATTACTTTGGGGCCTCTTGGCTTACTGTTTAGATCCTTGGTTGTTTTAAGAACAATTTGATGACTACAGGTTTATAAGTCATAATTAGTTACTAGGCTATTGGTGATGAGGATCTTTAGAAGCCTAGCCATATATTCCCGTGAAGTTTTTAACTCTTATATTTTAAGTACAAATAACCAAGAGAAAAGCAGAATGTGTACATGTTGACCCCATCAGTGAAGGATAAGGTTGCTAAACCAAGAGTGAGTTTGCAATTACCCATCCATTCATCCAGATTACATTTCAATAGTTTAAGAGAACTACTTTGCTTTTTCTGGAGAGGAAGGCAATTGCAAAGAAGTGGTAGTCTCTGTGATATATGTCTATCCCTCAAACATGTTCTATTTATGTTGCAAAAAGATTGAGATGTCTTAAGTGGGTATTTATGTCCCACTGAACTTGTTAACGTGCAGTAGGGCTGATAGGATAGTGTTTGTTGTGGCTCTGTATATGAGGCCTGTCAGTAGTCTGTATGACACCACAAAGAGGGACAAGGCTTTGAGATGGTCACATGCTTTTTATTTGTTAAGCCATTGATTTTCTTAGTAAGAAAGCGTTGTGGGCATTCAAGTTGTGTCAGATGTTTGGACATATCCCAGGGGGCATTATACTTAATGTTTGGCCTGATGAGTATATAATACAGTGGAATGATCATATCCATGGAACTGGATGCCTTACCGTTTAGTAATAAGTTTGACAATAAAATTGATTTTTATACAACATACATATTATATGATAATAATACATCCCTTCTGTTGAAAAACAATAACATTTCTACAATAAACAGTGCTCTGAAACCATACAACAAATATTCAAGGCTATCTAGAAAAAAATAATTTTAGTATTTGCAATGACTAATATAACGTCATGCTCATTGGCTTACAACCAAAACTTTATATTTAGTATGAGTTATAAACTCATACTAAATAAAAGGAAAGTAATGCTATTTGGTGCATCATATACATTTCTAAAACCCCTTCTGACTGGACCATCACCAACAACAATGAGTCTTTAGAAACAGAACAGAATTATGGGTATCTAGGAATTTGGCTAGACCCAACACTTAATTTTCAATACCGCCACTTACAGGTTGCCAAATCCAAACTTAACAAACTTCACTTCTGGGCAAATACAAAAAAAGTCCTGTCTGCAATGGGCAGAGTAACCTTTGTTAAAGGTGTGTTACTTCTACGACGGAAGTACGCACTGCCAGCAATTGCCTCAGCCACAGAAAACAACCTTACCATAATTCATTCTACATAAAACAATATATGCAGGCTCATACCTCTTTCACCAAGAAGTGAACATCACTGCATCACTCTAACGAATGTCAAATGACTACCCATTCCCCAGAGAATTACCCTCATACCAGGGAAGAAACTGCTTTAAAGTGTGACATACCACTGTTAGTGATGGGAAAAGTTACATGCCAGCATTCAGGCACTTGCAATTTGCCCTTCAATGTTTACTGCTCTAAATAATTTAGGTCCCATCCATAATACTACAAAATATGAGGAATAGAAGTGCATGGGAGAAGTTGTTTTGAAGTCTGACACACTTCCATTTGTGAAGGGAAAACTTATACACCTGAAATAATCATGCTTGTCATATTGATAATATGAGATCAATGGTACAGGTATTTGCCATTGATCCAGTCCCTACAGGTATATAATGTACACACATACTCAGAGAGACACATGGGCACACACACAAAGTCAAAGAACAGACACTTGGAAATAAGTTAGGTTAATGAACAAGTGAAGCTCTGTAACTGCATTAAATAAATATTAATGCCATCTGAGTGCCCAATCTCTTACTTTGCATTTGGAGCTGGTGTCCATAAAAAAAAAAAAAAAGACTTTATATATATTTTGGAAACCAAAACTAACAAAAAATTACTTGTCCATATCCCCTAACAAAGTACTTGTATTAATAAAAGGGGAAATGGGTATGTCCATGGGAACAGCTATCACAGACATAAAAATATTAATTCAAATAATGTCACAGTATGTGCAAGTCTCTGACTGCACATCAGAAGGTAATACCCAACACATCTGGGCATGCAGAAGGGTGAGAGTGTCGGCCGCGATAGTATACTTTTTAAAGTCCTAGCTTCACATAAAATCATTATTGTATGTAAAAACAGTATTAGAATAGCCACTAAATACCAACAACCTTCTCCAAAATGTAGAAACTGAATGCAAGTGTTGCATTCAGTGTGTCTCTTTGTACGCGATCTTTATGTGAGATAATCAGTAGGGCATATTTAATTCTGGGCATAAAGATGTTTTTTGCTATGGCATTTCTGACAACAGGGTTGAAATGATCGATGATACAGTATGAAAGATTTAACTGCGCAGTGACTTTAGCTGTGCAGACATCTGTGTGGCTTTTGAAAGACAGTGCTGACTGCATAGGTTGATTGTTCGAGGCTTTTATTCATCGAGGACCTGTTTTAGACTGTCTTCTGTGTGTGTCACAATATACAACTATAGCTTTGGGGACATTAGGACGGAATAGGTATGTTGCTTGTTAAAAAAATAAATAAATAATGCTGGGGTGTCAAGCTAAGCAGAACCCGTTTACTTTGGAGGCAATTACACAGCTGGAAGTAGTATTTAACAAAACATAGAATACGTGAGTAACACCTCAATATAAGATCAAAGAAGAAAACACCGAAACATGAAATAAGTAGAAGGTTGTGAATTTACAAAAAATATATAAGCAAGATAAGTTAATAAACTGTACAACTACAACATCACTCTAGTGGGCACATAAAATTCTACAAAATAATATTTATGTAGTTTGTACATTGTGAAAAATCATCATTTACCATGTATACATATTTACTGCGATAACTTCTGCAATACATAGTGAGAACACCACAATCCCTGAGGTACAAAAACTGTATGTGTATGTCAGTGCTTATGCAATCTCGTGGCCTTCACAGATAATAAAACGTAGGAGTTTTAGACATTATGTCTGCGCTTGCAGTTGAATGTGAAATTAATTTCAATTTCAGTCATGAATTCACTGCAGTTGATATGCTGTGGCAGATTATTCCACAAGACATGAATATGAAATCTAAAACCATGCTTGCAATCCTATCCTTCTTGAGAGCTATAGCTCATAAATCAGAGTTAGACACTGATAGTTTTGTGGATGGTGCATATGTAAGGATTAAGACATGATAAAGTATGGTTTATTAACTTTGAAGATAATACCCTGATGCAGACAAAGGCACAAATTAACAATAGATGAGCTTGCTCTTAGACAATAAACGACATTTTAGTGTGTTTTATTCCACCTATAAAATGGATTTTGTATTTCTACAGTGACCTTGGTTTGTGTATTTCTACTTTATTATAGTATTTACTTTCAAGATTAGTTCTAGATAAAATAATTCACTCTTTATTTTAATGTGTGTGCTCTGTTTGTTTTATGTATCTAATAATGTGCATTACTTGTAGAGACCCATCTTCATTCCTTTCCTTGTTTCAAGACTTTCCATTTTACAGTCCAGTGTATCCAGGTCATAGCTGCACAGGGATGGAAATAATTCCAGTTAATAATATGTGTGAAAAATATTAGTAGCAGGGCACACATACTCACCCATCCACACTTGGGGCAGTTCAGTAAAGTAACATTTGCCAGCAGGTGCATGGACTGATGAATTGAACTGGTGACACAAGAGAAAACACAGATAAAATGCAGATTGCAAATATGAGATATCTCAGCCAAGAATAAAACTAGAGGCATCATTCATAGTGAGTAATATAAAGCAACAGGAAAGCAACTGTAGATGTGGTGTTTTCAGTCATTAGTAATCTCCCTTCCTTCACACACACACACACACACACACACACACACACACACACACACACACACACACACTGAAAATTAATCACTTTAACCAGCAGCCAATCGGTAAGCAGAAAACAACTAAAAACATAAATAAATAAAAGCATTGATGTACAAATGAAGCCACAGCTAAACACACACATACATACTGTAAAGGAACATTTTTTTTATATACTCTTGAATAACAACTCCCTTTTCCATGTTTAATTTCCTCGAGTGTTTTCTTTTTCTGTTTAAGAACCTTAATGAGAAGAAAAGACTAAGACTAATAATGCAATTTGTCTATCCAAGAAGAGTGGAATGGTAATGCGAGATAGAGAAAAAGCATAGAAAACAGCAAAAATATAAAACACCGCAATATCTCAAAAACTTCAGAATGCTCTGAAAATGTACTAAAAAGGAAATAAACGACGGCAAAACAATTATACTATAACAATATTCAGAACAACAGTAAAATTCTGGGCAACCATTAAAGAAATATTACATCCCGACCAAAAATTTAACCCTAACCCCTTTCCCAATAGCTTACCACTTGAAACTGCAAAAGAATTTAGCTCATTTCATAGATAGTATAGCATTCCCAACCAATGATTTACCAATATCAAATCCAAATCCTGAACAACATCCACATATCACCACATCCACTTTCACCTTCAAACCTGTGCCCAGATCCTATATAAAATTGCTCTTAAATAAACTCAAACCAAGCTCTACTTCAGCTGATGACTTTCCAAGAGAATACCTTAAAATAGCAGCCAAAAGCATGGTCTATCCTGTCTCAATCCTTATAAATAAGTCAGTCCAGTAATCCCACATTTCCTCTCTCTGGAAAAGAAAAATCACACATTATCCTTATACACAAAGGAGGAAATTCCCCCTCTTCAAAATACATGAAAAGATGTATTCAAAAATAATTGTTAAACTATCTACTGCAGGAAGAAATCCTATATCCCACATAATACTGATTCCATATCTCCCATAGTACTAACACTGCACTTCTAACCTATAAAGATACTGCCAATAACACTGGAGATAATGGCAAACCAGTCTCCTCCTTATTTCTAGACTTGTCTAAAGTCTTCTACACAGTTTATCACAACAAACTTCTACTTCAAATGTCCTCACTAGGTCTATCTCAGTCCACCCTTCTATGGTTCAAAAGCTCCTTTTCTAGTAGGTATCAGTCAGTAAAATGGCACTCCACCCTTTCTCCATACCTCCCAGTCACCACCAGTGTACCACAAGGCTCTATTCTTAGTCCCCTCCTCTTTAACATTCTCACCAACACCCTCCACACATCCACACAACAGGCTTCCCTAATACAATATTCAGAGGACTACAGACTCATATGCACATCAAACAACCTGGCACATCTCCAAAAAATTACTCTGGAAGCTTTAACATCCACTGAAACATAGCTTTGTAACTCACAACTCATGCTGAACCCCGCCCCCCCAAAAAAAAGACTTCTTTTTTGTTCCCCAGATCCCTCTCCCATAAAAAATATAAGCTCCTGTCTCTTAATAACACAACCATTGAAGTCAATTCTCATAGCAAATTATTAGGGTTGATAGTGGATGATAATTCTAAATTAGACTGCCTGCATAAAAATCACCAAAACTAGGAATGTTTTGTAGATCCAAACATTTTCTCACCAATGTAACTAAAGCTACACTTGCCACTACTTACCTCCTCCTCCCCGCACTTCTTTATGGTGCTCCCACTCTTACTAACCTCCAGGAATCACAAAAAGCAAAACTTGAACAGTGCTGCAATAAAGTGACTACATTTACAGCAAATATCCCTTTCAGAGCCCACTATTGTATGGCAATAAAAACATAAATAAGTTAGAACTGCCCCATTAACTAATATATGCATCTATAAAATTCTCCAGTATCTGTCTTCTTGTCCAGCACTAAATACCATAATACAATCATTTGTTCTCACTCTGCCATTAACATCCAGCAATGAAAAACTTCTGTCTGTCTACAAACCATTCAAATCTGCTGGGTATGGTCTGTACTCATACAATGTTGCTAAGGCCTGGAACACCTTACCTGTATCTACGAGGCCAATACCTTTCCTCCAGTCCTTTAAAACTATTTTGAAAAACTTCCTTGCCAAAATCTGGCTCTGTTCTTGCTCAACCCCAAAATAAACTACATTTCTAAATATGAACAAGTATCTATTCATATCTTACATCTCCTTATGCCCCCTTCTTCACTTGCTTCATTACTTCAATCAATTTCTGTCCCCCGACTCTCTACCTAAATATGCTATAAACCTATGTTTTTCTCCCACTTCATATTCTGTTTCTGTTTGTATTATACTAACTTACCTTTAAGTGCCCTAAACTGGCTAAAATTTCTGTAAATATTAAATTGACACATAAGTTGGTATCTATTCTTAACAAATGTATTGACATTATGTCTTAAGTTGGTATAATTCTTTAAACTGTAGATGATTTTGTATCATTTTTTGAAGATTGTAAAATTACTGTTCTTAAAATGTTTTTGTAATACTTTGGAGCTTTTCTTCCCAGGCCTCTGCTGAAAATGGGCACCTACCCAATGAAACTTCATCGATAATCAAATTTCAATAAATAAAAAAGAAGTTATGTTCTTACCATAACATTCCATCTCTGTTGTTGATCTTCATTCATTCTTGACTGTTGGGTTTCGGTTCCGTCCTCAGAACCGACTCAGTCGTTGTATCAAGCTCGCTATAGCCAGAAACTCTCGGGCTAAGGCTACCCATAGTGCCTCTCTTCCCTTCCCTTCAGATCGAGTTTTGCCCATAAAAATAAAATATGGAAGCTTTGTCTGAGCAACTTCCCTACTAAGAGCCAGGACTAGATCCAAACCTCCAGGAGTCTTTGGAGGGGGTTGGAGGGTGGGATGTCAAGATTGAATGAAGATCAACAACACAGATGGAACATTATGGTAAGAGCATAACTTCTTTATCTGATGTTGTCAATCGTCATTCATTCTTGACTTGGGACAGAGTCCCTAGCTACTTTATGTCCCAGGTAACCCTACAGAAGGATGTTCCTGAGCACCATAGAGCCAAAGGATGCTCTTCCCCTAGAGACCATATTCAATTTGTAATGAATGATAATGGTATGAGGGGTAGCACAGGTGGCCGCTGAGTAAATGTCATCCACAGAGGCTCTAGAATGAAAGGCTACAGAAGTGGAAACTGATCTGGTAGATTGAGCCTTGACCTTAGTTGATAGTTTCAGTCTATTTTGAGCATAAACAAAGGTGATGTAATCTCTCAACCATTTTGAAAAAGTAACTTTGGAAACTGGTTTGCCCAGTCGAGTACTTGAAAAGGACAGGCACAATTGGTCTGATTTCCTAAACAATTTCATTCTATCCAAGTAAAAACATAATTGTCTGTGTACATCCAACAAATGCAAACAATATTCTCCTTTGTTTGAAAAGTTTGGGAAGAAAACTGGTAGGTCTATGGATTGATTAATATTTGACTCCAATACTACTTTGGGTAGAAAGGAGGGGTTAGTTCTAAATGATACTCTCTCTTTGTGAAAAATGATATATGGATGTTTCACACACAAAGCTTGCAATTCTGATATTCTCCTGGCTGATGCGATGGCCACCAGGAACAGGGTCTTCCAGGATAAAAATTTGATATCACAGGAGGCTGCTGGCTCAAAGGGCAGAAGGACCAAGGTTTGCAAGACTAGTGTTAAATTCCAAGGTTCGATGGGTTCTTTAAACAGTGTTTTCATATGTAAAACACCATTTAGAAAGGTTTTGCAGAGGTGATGGGACCTTAAGGAAAGGTCATCGAAGCCATTATGAAAATTTAAAATAGCAGCTAGATGAACTCTAATGGTCAATGCTGAGGCTCCCAATTGCAATAAAGCTGATAAGTATTCTAGTACCTTATCAATCGAGGCTGAAAGTGGGTCTATTCCTTCTCCATAAGACCAAAGTACAAATCTGTTTCATTTACTGAGGTAAAGTTTCCTGGTGGATGGTTTATGAGAAGCCAGAAGCATCGTTTGTACTGGGGAGGATAGATTATTCTGCCTGGCAATCACTGGAAGTGGACGTTCTAAGCCATCAGCTTGAGACTTTGTAGGTTGAGATGGACTAGTCCCTGCAGATGAGACAACAGGTCTGGAGTTGGATCCAGAGTCCATGGGCGATGGACTAGATGAGGCCAGAGAAAGGGGCCAATAAGGTGCAATGAGGATTACTTCGCTTTTCAACCGTTGGGATTTCTTCAAAACCAAGGAATTAGGGGGATTGGTGGAAAGGCATAAAGCAGACCTGGGGGCCAATTGTGTAGGAGAACATCTCTCGGGGACTCCACCCAAGGGGGGGGAGCTCCACCCAAGCTGCTACATTTGTGGTTCATGGGAGAGGCAAACAGGTCACAGCAAGGCTGACCCCATCAACAAAATACTTTCTTTGCCACACCAGGACTGAGAGACCACTCATGAAGCAGGAGAACGCATCTGCTCAGTTTGTCCACTATCACATTGGAATTTGCCAGAATGTGCATTGCTATCAGAAAGCAGTTGGAGGTTATTGCCCATTGCTACACTCTTAGGGTTTCCTAACATAAAGGGTAGGATCTGGTTCTCCCCTGTTTGTTGATGTACCAGGCCACCAACATGTCTGACTGGATAGCAATTGTCCCTGAAGGGAGGGCAGATTGAAATGATTGCAACAAATGATTGCCCTCATCTCCAGGACATTGATATGCAGATTGCCATCTAAGAGGGACCAAGTGCCTTGGACCATCTTTCCATGATAATGCCCCCCCCCAATCAGGGATCCATCTGTGGTCACTACGGCCTTGGGCTGGGAGGGTGAAAAGGGGCGACTCCATAATTCCTCTTCTGGCTTCATCTACCAATATAGGTCTTGCCTGCATCGGTTCATTATGTGAATTGGATAGGACATCAGGTGTGTTAACAGAGACCACTGTGATGCTAGGAGCCACTGAGGCAGCCTCATGTGGTACCTCGTCAGAGGAACTAGAGTGTCACTGCCATGGACCCCAGAAGTTGTAAGACTAAACAAGTTTGGATTTTGTCTTGAGAGAGTATCACTTGAAGCTGTAACCTCAACCTTTGCAGTCTGTGGAGAGGCAGAGAAGAAACGCAGGATTTTGTTTTGAAAGTTGCTCCGATGAATTCCATGTCTTGTGTGGGAGATAGTTTGGACTTTTCATTGTTTATTGAAATGCCTAAGGACTCTGCCAGCTTTAGAAGAGTCCAAGGCATGAAGCAATAGATGCTTGGTGGGGGCAGTGAGGAGGCAGTTGTCTAAATACGGAAACACATGGAATTCTTGTAGTCTTCGGTGAGCTGCTACCACTGCCATGCATTTGGCGAACACCCTGGGGGCTATGGTGAGACCAAAGGCAGTGCTCAAAATTGGTAATGACTGGCCCCCAGCCAGAAGCGAAGGTATCTTCTGGAGTGCTTGTCCATTTTTATGTGGTAATACACATCCTGAAGATCTATAGAGCACATTCAATCATCTTTTTCCATAAAAAGAAGGATCGACTGTACGTGACCATCCAGAATTTTGTCTGTTGAACAAACTTGTTCAAAACACTGAAGTCTAGAATTGGCCTCCAGTCTCCTGTCTTTTTTGGCACTAAAAAGAATCTTGAGTAAAATCCGGATCCTATTTGGTCTGGTGAGACTGTATGGATGACTCTTTTTTGAAGTCGTTTTTGGATTTCTAGTGCTGCTGTATCCCTCTGACTGGGTGGAACATCAGGGGTTCATCTTTGTGGTCTTGGATTTAGTTCAAAGGGGATGTGGTAACCTCTGGTAATTATGGTCTGCACTCAGGAATCTGATGTTATTGAATGCCAGGCTAAGTGGTGCAGAGAGAATCTTCCCCTGACTGCTTCCAGAAGTAACCAATCAGGCTGCTGCTCAGGATCACTGGCAGAATTCTCCAGAGAAATCTCTGGAGGCCTGATTACGCTGGCCCCCTCTGCTACTGGGGGTGTCTTCCTGATGAGTTCCTCCCTCTGTCCCAGGAGGAAAACTCACCATGTGTGTCCCAAAAAGGCCCTTGGGACCGCCTAAACCACATCTTTCCACCCCTCTGATTCCTGGAATAAGGTCATTGAGGAGTGGAAAAAAGCACGCCCACAGCAAAAAAAGTCTTTCCATCCTTCTCACACCTAGCTAATGTGTCCCGGACTTTTAGGCCAAACAACGAGGTAGCATCAACTGGAGCATTGAGAAAGGAAGACTTGAAAGGGTCCACAAAGTCACATTAGTGCATCCAGGCATGATGCCTAATGGCAAAGCCTGTACCCACTGCCCTGGCCGATCATTTAGCTATGTGTGCAATAAGCTGCATGGATGAGCTCAATATCGATTCTAGGGTGCCAAGCTGGGAGGCAACCTTATCTTGTACCTTGTCAGACACTGCTCCTGCCAAGATCTCTGAGACCTCAGTAATTAGGTCCATTTAAAGATGGGTGAAATGTGCCAAGAAATTCAATGACCGTATGACAAATGTCATTAAAGCAAAGACCCGCTTCCCAAATCTGTCCATCATCCGAGACTCTTGGTTTGGAGGATGGACAGAAGGACTCTCCTCTGCGAGTTCCTTCTTTGTGTCAGCTGCCACCACCATATCATCTACTGCTAAACCTTTGGACCAGTGGGGTTGGTCTTCTGGTGCACTGAGAATTTTGTCTGGTCTCAGGGGAATTGGCTCTATAGTGTCAGAGGCCTTCCAAGCATGGTGCATAATGAGCTGAACCAATTCATCGACAGGTGGGGGTCACCCAGGAGGTAGAAGGTTGGGCACGAAAAGCCTGCAAGAAAACAGACTCTGAAGGAGACATCTTCAGGGGGTGACCATGGGGACCCTTCACTTTCATTGTAGTCTGTATCCTCAGTAAGAGATTCTTCTCAAGAATCTAAGTGCTTCCTATTGCATGACCTCTTGCTGGGTTGCTCCTCAGGGGAAAGGTCTGAGGAGGACTCCAAAGAGTGGGTACCCTGCAGCAGGGTGTCTTGCTGCTCTTATGCCCACTGCCCTGATGTAGCAGATTGTGACAGTTGTCAGCCAGAGGATACATAGATGTGGCACTCCAATGAAGATGTTGCCAACTGTGAGTCTGCTGAGGCAAGAGCCCTCTCCATAATCTAAAAGGTAGGCCCGCCTGAAGAGGGATGGGAGCCCAGAACCAAGAAAGACAACCTCAGAACTAGGATGACACTCTGCTCTGATGAGCCCACCCCCAGTCCAGGAGCCCGAGAGGGCTTGAAACTGTTAAAGCACCTGGAACTGTAGATGGCACAGTGGGAAAAAATTGGCACAGAACTAGGGATCCTGGATCTGGCAGCCAAGTCACGGTCCCGATGATGGGTTGACTCCAAATGAGCCAAGGACCACAGAGTCAGCTCTGGAACTAAGGTGAGGTCCACCACTGGCACTGAAGTAGTTGGCGCCAGGAGTGGCATCAAAGTTGAGGGCTCCAAGACCTGTGGAGAGGTTGAAGGAGGAAGATAAGTTTGAGTCCTTGGAGAGTAGACTACAGCTGCGGATGGGAGAGAGTTCCTAGAAGGGGACTGGAAGACATTTGGCTGCTAAGCGCTGATCTACTAACCTAACTACATCAAGTTCCAAAAGGCTCCTGGTGGAATGAATAGACATCCCTGAGAGTGATTCTGGATGTTCAATGAAGGGACTCAACTGCTGACCATAAAAAGGGTCAATAGATGGGGAGTACCTAGTCCTGGGTAGGGATTCAATCTTCAGCACCACGGTCGGCTGACCAATTGTTTGTGTTGGAGGGGAAGTAACCAAAATGATTGGGGAAACTATTGTTGGTGCCAAGAGGGTCATAGTTACTGATGAAGGGGTCATTACCAAGGTAACTTTTGTTGGTTCCATAATAGTTGTCGGCACCGTGGAAGTAGTTGTAGGCTTTGGCACCAAAACAGTTGTTGGTGTCAATTCTGAATGTTTAGGCTTTGGTTCTGAAGAGGAAACCTGGCCTTTAGAGGATGTTGAATCAAGGGATTAGGAGATGCTGAAACAGAGTGGCTCCTCTTTTTAGCTTCTTTCTTGGGAGACTTAGATGCCTCTGCCTCAGACAAAGCCTCACTAAAATGGCATTTTAACAGCCCCTTGAGGATTGATTTGTTGTGCCTCTCTGCAAGGGTCCAAGCACTGAAACCCTTGTAGAGTTCACACGGTGGCTGGATTTCTAAGTGTGGCACCTCCAAACAATGCACACAAGAAAGATATCTGTCTGAGTTGGGCATCTTTCTGCCACATCCATCACACTGCTTAAAGCCAGTTGTACCTTTCTGTTTTTCTGCCATGCTGTAGTTGAAGAAAAAGTACGTACAACCAACAACTCTGTCGCACACACACACCAGTAAATAGAAGATAAGAAAGAGATTTTTTTGTTTGTTTTTTTGGGGGCTCGTACCAACAATGGTAATGAAAAGAATACCCAGAAGGGGTAAAGAAGGGAAAAAAGGGAAATACCAACAATGGTATTACAGAATTACCAGAGGTAAGAGGGAAGGGAAGAGCCTATACCAACAATGGTAAAGTGAGAGAATACCAAAAAGGTAAAAAGGGAAGAAATATAACACTCACACTCAAAAGGAAAACACAGTAATCAGCAACAATTAGCTTATCGACAAGTTTAAAGACAAGAACAAGCCTTAATTAGGTATTTATGAAGAAAAAATGTTCACCTAGCTCGAGAGCATGACTGACGCATCCTAAAACTCTACACGGCAAACAAGATCTGGGGAGAAGAGAAGAGAGGCACTATGGGTAGCCTTAGCTTGAGAGTTTCTGGCTAGAGAGAGCTTGATACAAGTCGGTTCTGAGGATGGAAGTGAAACCCAACAGTCAAGAATGAATGAAGATTGACAACATCAGATTAAATATTCTTAGTAGGCATTGTGCAGTGTATTTGTCACATTTTTATCTATCATTCATGTTTCTGGATTGCCAACTGGCTCACAGGTAGGGACAGATAGGATGCAGGAAATCAAAATATGGGAAGCTACTTCCACAAAGAACCAGCCATCAGTGGAGTTCCCCAGGTTTCTGTACTGGGATCTCTCCTGCTTGGCATCTACTTTTCTGAAGTAAATGCCAACATCAAAGGGCTCTGTCTGACTAAGTTTGCAGATGACTGCAAGTTGGGAGCAGTCATTGAATCCCCATATTTATTTATTTATATTTATTTATTTTATTTATTTATTTATTTATTGTCATTTGTTAACTGGGTTGGACCAACTGAGCCAAAGGCCCATTTGCAGTGGAGACCCAAGGAACAAAGCTCCAATTACAATTACAGATATGCCAAAAAAACAGTAATTAATGCAAAGACTAAAAATTACAATAGTAATATTGACAAGAATAATTTACATAAAATGAAATCAAGAAAGACAATATACTTATTTATAAATTTTTAAAAATCCAATACAATAGCGGCAGGATAATCCCTGAGTAGGAATACTTACAAGAACTTGACTGTAGATATACTGTAAAGAAGAGCAAGAAAGAAAGGCAGATAAAAAGAGAAAAACTTAAAGTAATCAAAAGTAGAATTTAGGAAGAAATCAGTTAGAGATCAGGTCGGAGGTTAGCAAAGGCAGGACCAGATCTTAAGAAGGTAGTGTCTGAGTTGTAGTTTGAAATGGAACTTATGGGGGATACTTCTTATTTTAAGTGGAAGAGAGTTCCAGGTGTGAGCTACAGAGAATTTATATAGGGACTTACCGATATTTTTTGATGGTTTGCAAATATCAGGAAGATGTTTGTCAGAGGTATGAAGTTGACGTCAGGGGTTATATAGAGATACAATATTAGAGATAGAGGGACAGGAAGTGGGATTATAAAGAACTGAGTGTGTGATATGTAGTTGAGAAAGAAACAATTGTCTAGGGAATTTAGGCCATTGTAATGATTTAAGGGTGAGGCAGTGGTGGGATTTGTAAGGGAGATTAGAGGTGAATCTAGCTATTTTATTGTATGTTTGTTCTAGTTTAGAGAGAAGCAAAGACTGAAGGTTAGTAAAAACTGGAGCTGCATACAAAATACAGGGTAATAGGATAGACAGGGCCAGGGAGGGTTTGGTGGAGGGTGAAAGCAGTTTGTGGCTACAGTACAGGAGACCAAGTTTCTGGTGTTTTCTTTTTATGCAATGATGGATATGTATGTTGAATTTTAATTCATCGTCAGTTATAACACCAAGTAATTTAGTATTGGGTTCTGGTCCGATAGTGTTATTGTTGAGGGAGGTAATAGAGAAAGTGGATTTGTGTGTTGCCAGTGTTTTAGGAAGGAAAAGTAGAAGTTTAGTTTTATTTTTTTTTATTTAGAATTAGTTGATTATCAGTGAGCCAGGTTTCAATGGAAGTAAAAGTGTCTTGGGTAAGAGCAAGGAGTTCTGGGATGCTGTGAACAGTGGTAATAAGGGTTGAGTAATCGTCACATTGTAAGAGTGCAGAGAGGTTGGTAGCAGAGCATAAACTGTTAGTAAAAATATTGAATAAGAGAGATCCCAGTATACAGCCTTGGGGGACACCAGTGTTAAGTCAACATAAACTCCGTCACCATATCATGTTTCAATAACTATCTATCTGGCAGACAACAAGCAGTGCTTTGGCAGGACCAACTATCCCCCCTTCTACCTGTAACTATAGGAGTTCCACAAGTGTTAATACTTGGGCCACTACTTTTCTCTATATATACAAATCATATAGCAGCTTCCTCTCCCTCTGCCGCTATAGTGCAATATGCAGACGACACCACCCTCATATGTGCCACCTCAACCTTAAGCAAACTTCAAACAATAACACAGAATAACTTTACTCTGGCTGAAACATGGTTTTCTAGCATTAAACTTCTACTCAACCCTAAAAAAACAAAAATTATTCTCTTCAGTCCTGGCAGATCCTCTCCACCATAAAATCTAGGGATAACACCACTATCACCCCAACAACACACACCAAACTCCTAGGAGTAGTAACTGTCAACAATCTCAAATTTGACATACACATAGCACAAACAATCAAAAAAGTAAACAAAAAAACTGGGTCTCCTGTATAGGAACAGGCAATTCATGATCCGCTATACCAAAGCCGCTGTCACAAGAACTCACCTGTTATCCACCCTACTGTACGCCTCCTCAATCCTGACTAATCTTCGCCAAAGTGAACAAAACAAAATGTCATTTTGCTATAACAAGATTGCTAAGTTTGCACTGGCGCCTCATATAGATCCCATCACTGTCTCTCTCTCTCAAACAGCTCAACTGGCTTGAGTTGCCCCAACTACTACTAATTACACAACTCTTCATAGCCCATAAACTGTACTACCACCCTGACAAAACTCCAGCACTACAGGATCTAATACAGCCCTGCACCACCACCCATACCTTAAGATCTACAGACCAAAATCTCATAACTGTCGTCAAACACAAGAATGAAGCAGGCAAAGCTCCCTTTGCTTGTACAATAGCTAAATTTTGGAACTCACTCCCAAAGCACATAAATTCTACCAGCTCTGTCTCACTATTCAAGAAACTACTTAACACCGACTACTCTACCAATTGGCTGTGCCCTTGTGATCCCCCAGATTAACTTACTTTCCTGTCAGTACTGCTATGATTCTGCAGAACCTTCACCTCTTATCTATTAACTACTTAATTCTTAACAAACAAGGTATTTAAATTACTTATTTTTCCAAACAATGTTTATTCAGAAGGTTTTTTGTTATACTTCACCTATGTAAAAATGTTAAATATGTTCCAATATGATTGTATGGGAATGTACTGCTATTTCTGTTTATGTTTTATATGTGGAGCTTTTCTCCCTGGGCCTCAGCTGAAAATGGACCTGCGTCCAGTCGGACTTTCCTGGTCATCAAATGTAAAATAAAAAAATAAAATACAAAATTAATTAATTAATTAATTAATTAATTAATTAATTAACAGGAAGAAACAGAGAGGTGACAGTTTTCCAGCATATAGATTGTTTTCTATTAGATAAGTAACTAGAAAACCATCTAGTTCTGGTTCTGATGAAGGCCTACTTCTTGGGCTGAAGGCACTAAACCAGTGGATTAGTTCATTTTGTGTGATATAGTGCTCCATCATCACTTGTGGTTTTCTTTTTATTTAACTAGAAAACCAGCTTAAAGAGGGGGTGGAGAGATGAAGGTCAGAGAGTTTAGTTATCTGCTTAGAGTGAGAGACAGTATCAAATGCTTTGGAGAGGTTGAGGAATAAGCAGGAAACTAGTAGGTTGTTGCCACGGGCTTCTGCTAATGTTTGGGTGAATGAGAATAGAGCTGTTGATGTACTGTGGTGGGGTCAGAAGCCATGTTGGGTGGGAGTAAGAAGGTTGTTATCTAGCAGGTGTTTAAGTAGCTGAGTGTGGACACACTTTTCTAGAATTTTGGAAAGGGGGGATAGTATATTTGACGATAGTTGGATGAGTCAGTGGAGTTTCCTCCTTTGTAAAGAAGGATTATGTAGAAAAATTCCATACATCTGGGACAAGAGATTCAGTAACAGAATGACTGATATGGATAGAGACAGGGTGAGCGATAGCATTGGCAGCAATTTTAAGAAAGTAGGAAGGTAGATTGTCAACAGAGGGAGAGCAGGGCTTAAGTTTATTTAGTTGGGATTTGATTAAGGCAATGGGAACTGGTTGTAGGGAGAATGTATTGGAGGAAGGAGGACTGGGATGCAAAGATGGAGAGAAGACAGTAGAACTAGTTGGAGTTAGTTTTTGGATTGTTTCAATAAAGTAATTTTTTAAAAGAGCAGCAGTCTCTGAGGCAGCATTAAGAGGGAATGGGTTGGGGGTAGGAGGATTACCAGGATGGAGGATTTTATTTATGTTAGACCAAAATTTTTTAGGGTTGTTATGTGGGCTACTTTGGTTGGAGGCAAATAAAGTTTTTTTTTGTCTCTAATAACTAGTTTTTTACACCTGTTTCTAAGTTCCTTGTAGCTTTGGAGTAAGGGAGGAGTTTTATTCCTGGCCCCAAGTTTTCCAGGCAGCATCCCTCTGATGCATAATAGAGCATGTTTGTTTAGTTAACCAGGGACCACATTTTGATTTTACCCTCATTTTCCTGGAAGGTGCCATGGAGTTTAGTACATCTAGAAATAGAGTATTGAAAGAGGTTACAAACAGGTTACAGCATCATTAAGGGGGAGGTTTTTAAGGAAGGACAAGTTTATGTTGGACAAAGTGGAGATGAAATTGTCTGGAATGAAGTGAGTCAGATCATGACATTCTCTGTAAAGGTGTTCTTTGGGAGGGTGTTGGGAGTATCTATGGATATAAATAGAGCAATGGTCACTTACAGAGTTAGGGAGAATGCCGGGTTATGGTAGAGACAAGGGTCAGAAGTAAGGATCCAGTCTATTATAGATCCTGAAGTAGAACTTCTGTTGTACCTAGTAGGGGAAGATATTAGTTGGTGGAATCCATACAGCTTGGGACTATGAAAGAGTGGTCTAATCTATATTTATGTTGCCAAGTATAATGGTTTCGTAAGGAATGTTTAGGGTGAGCCAAGAGAGAAAGTTTTCAAGGATAGGGATGTTGTCCCCTGGGGGGATGTAGATGGATACAATGGCAAATTTTTTATAGGGGTTAAGGTGACAGTTTGCTTTTAGGATTTCAGCAGGAGCAAAGCTAGGTATGGAAAGTGAGAGTGGAGAGAGAGAGAGAGTAAGTTGGTTGGAGTAGAGGATAGCAACACCTCCACCTCTTTTATTTGCCCTATCTGCATGGAAGATATTGTAGCCTGGGGGAAGGTGTTCTGAGTTAGAGATGTGAGGTTTTAACCTGGTTTCTGAGAGGGTTAAGATGTGGGAGCAGTTGAGGTCAATCCATGAGTGCAAGTCTATTGTTTTGTTAACAATGCTTTGGATATTTAGAGAGAAAATGGTTAGGGATTTAGGAGATGGACTGTGGATATGGGGAATTGTCGAGGGAGTATTTGCTTGTAAGAGGTGGTGATTGGTGGCCAAGAGTTGGCATGGATGTCACCATACAGGAGTAGTACATCAATGAAATCAGTCAATAAGGAGAGTATACCAAATGTACATGGAATTATGGGTTTTGTAGATGTGGAAAGTGAAACATTAGGATACGTCTTAATTGAATGGTAAGTGGTAGGAGAGATAGGAAATAGGTGAGGAGCAATTAAAACTGTGTGAGGGTAGCTATAATGGTGGTGGTTGTTTGATAGAGTTGGTGTTGATGTTATGTAATGCAGACATATATGGTATGAAGTAGACAGTGATAGTAGGAGGAGAGAGGGGATAAGTAGGTGGTGAGGTGACATAGTAGAGAAGAGTTGGGTGAATGTTAGTAAGAGCAGTAAGGTGTAGGAGGTTTAAAGAGAGATAGGTGATTAATAGAGAAGGGGACTAAGGCAGATTCAAGAGGAGGAGATTAGGGGAGGGTATATGAAATGAAGTATGGTAGGAGGGGATTAAGGTATATGGGAGAGGGAGGGGAAAAGAGAATTGGAAGGGTGAGGGGATTGGTCAGAAATGAAGGGGTGCAGAGTAGAGAAGTATAAAGGAAATGAAAGTGGTGCAGGGTGGGAATGGGGGTAGGGTAGGGAAGTGGAGTGAGCCTGAGCATAGCCAGGGTGAACGGAGTGGGTCGACCCGGCAAGGAGAAAGCACAAGAGGAAGGAAAAAAAGAAGAACAATTAGTAAAGTAATCTGAGTGAGCAGGTAGCTCAGAGGAGCCCCATGCTGGCTGAAAAGGGAGAGACAAGCAGGTAGTATGTAATTAGTGAAGAATAAGTATTGAGGAGGAGGGACTGAAAGCTATGATTCTATTGAGAGGGGCTAAATATCTTAACATAAAACAAATAAGTTAAGCAAAATGTATCAACGGTGAAACAGATGAAATGGGTGGGGGTGGGCTAAGAGGAAGAAGGTTTGCAGCTGTCACCCCTGGGTATGCACTCTAGCTGATTGTAACAGATTTTAACAAGGCATAACAGTAGTCACAAAAGCAGACACCTACACTACACAAGTGGCAACAGCAAGGTCCAAGGAGTTAAAGGTGGGGCTGCAGTCTATTTTTTGATGATTGCTGGTTAGAGTTTCCTTTGCTTTTAGATGGAGTGAGAGGATTCCTTGCTCGCACAAGTGTGGGCGGGAGACCCGAAGTGATCAGGTGCTTAATGGCTACTACACAAGTGGCAATAGCAAGGTTTCTGGAGTTAAAGCTGGGGCTGCAGCCAGTCTCTAACCATATGCCTTATCCATCCTGCAGGAAGGTTTGTCCCAAATAAATAACTGGTATCAAAATCACATTCTTAAAATAAATGCTAAAAAATGCATTATTGTATCCTTTCAAAAGTCCTCTATCCCAAGAAACTACCAAATTAACAATATACCCCTAAGAGCTGACCCAGTTGTTTGGGATTTGGGAACTTATGTGCACAGTGACCTAACTTTTGACCAACATGTAAAAATGGTTGCAAGAAATTCCTTCTAAATTCCACAGCTTATAAACAAAGTGATTGCATCTAGCTCTTGGGATGTCATTGTCCCCCCTTTACCCAGTCCTCATTAGGACATTCATTGAATATAATGCCCCTTTTGGAATATATCTGTCTAGACATATGTAGCAATTGGAATGCTCACATAAATACCTTAATAAAAGGATAAAAGGCCTAAACAACATGTCCTACATGTACTGAGTCCAAGCCCTGTCACAATACTCTGTATTCTACTGACTGATAACAGGTGACCTGTGTCTGGTATACAAAGCATCCCCAAACCCAGTACTGATGGATTTACTGCACATCACCAAATCAAATTGTGTTAGAAATACTCAGTCTAGGGATCTAATCTTCCTCTGTAACATCAAGAGAATGTTGTGGAGGGGTAGGTATATTTCACAGAGAATACCACAGCTCTGGAACAGACTCCCCATCCACATAAAACAAAGTTCATCCTTATCCATATTCAAGTGCAACTTGGATCTTTGGATGGGGAAACAGAAAATGTATACCATGACTGCCCCATGTACTACTAATGGACAGAGGCAGCACATAAATGCTTTATCCCATGCATGGAGCCCTTCAAATTATCTACAGTATTATCCCAGTTATTTTCATTAGGGGTAGTATATAATTCTTGACCATGGGATGGCTAAGGGCAGTCTCTAACCATAAATAATTTCAAGCACAAGAAGGGAAACTGATTAGGCTTAAAATGGCCTTCACAGGCAGCTAGCCTAGTACTTACCCATGGACATACTGTATGAATTTAAAGCGGGATATCCACAGCGCAGTTCACATTTTTATTTATCAGAAGAAGAGTAAAAAAATGGCCACAGCAGAGAATGCTGTGGAAAACTATTAATTACCGCTGCTGAAAGAGACAGGTAACTCTCCACCCTGACTTACTGCATCGTGTAGCATAGCAAGTGTTTTACAGACTGAATTATATATTGACTGACATTTAATTAAAATTAATTGAACTGATATTTAATCATCCATGGAGATCAGTGCTCTACCCTGGAAAACAGACACAAATAAAATAAAATAAATATTTATTTTAAGCAGTACACACTGTCAGCCCTTCATCAAATACCATTTCAAAAATGTCACAAAATTCAAGAGGCAAGGTCCTCTCAAAAAAAAAAAAAAATACTGTTCCACATCTAACATATGTAGTCACCCTGGTCATTTTAGATAAGCTGTGTTATATTTCTATCTATTATTTTACATAGGATATTATTAAAGCTGATAAAACTAAAATTATTTGGGTCTGATATCCCAACCTCTACTTTGTGAGCTGGTACTACTACAGTTTGTAGTCATAGGTCAGAGGCATGTCCAAATACTAAAAGTTTGTTTAACCTGATTGATAGGGGTTAAATAGGCTGTCTGTGAGTCTATAAAGGAAACTACCAGCTATGTTGTCTGGGACTATGGAACCTGAGTTTTTACTTTTACTTCTGGCAGCAGTTACCATGTCTGTAGGTATATAATAAGAGATGTCTCCCCATGCCTCTATAGCACCCTGACATATTTCTTCACTTACTTTGCAGTTGGTACATAATTTTCTGCATGTACATTTGTTATGTCCTGCAGCTGGGTAATCATTTCAGTGTTTAGCATTCATAAAATTGTCCCCATCTCGCCCTGTTTTCTGATGTAATTAACAAATAACTTACCATTGAATTAAGCCTTAAAGACCAAGTTTAATTTTATAGTTAGAGTTAGAATATTTGATAAGAAATAACAGTAGTTTCTCTACTTTATTTAATCTAGACTTGTTTTTTCAGTAGAATACTTTTTTAATTAAGTAGCATTTGCCTTTCTGTTGTATATGTTATTAATGTTGTGATTGTACAAAGGGTTTTTGTTGATTTACCCATATGTCCATAAGTCCTACCAGAATGTGTTTATGAATGCAGGCATTAATGATACTACAGAACCCATTGGTAGTATCCTGAGCAGGCTTACTTAGATCACTAAGCATGACATTCGAGTCCACTTTCATACACGTGTCATTTATTGCATCATAGTTTCCACCGATAAAATGTCAGAAGGGTACTTTAATCATGACTGAGTCTGACTTTACTCTTAAGTTAATGATGGTGGTATCATGATCTGTGATACCTGCAGACATTTTGGATTTTGAGATTTGTTTAGCTGTCCTGCCTAGACACGAAAATCTTTCCAGGTCATATCTCTAAGGGGTGCTGTTATGCCATGCCTATGATAATTTATTAAATAATTCAGCAGTGCTGCCTTGTTTAAAAGTCTTCATATATGAAACTTAGAACTCAGTTACTTTTTTTTGGGTATGATCAGGCTGTACTTTTTCTGTGTACAATTACACTATATCAATAAGCATTATCTATAGCAGTTTAATCATTGTAAATGTTATAAACCTTAACAGATTTAACATAGTCGGTCTAAATGTCCACAGAATTACTGATATCTTCCTTTACTAATCAGTGGGAACAGTTTTGTGTGTCAGCATGCATTTGTATATTTGGAAGCAATAGGATGTAAGGCAAAACTGTGCCACTGTGAGACTGTAGTATGATAAATCCATTTGAGGCAAAACAAAGGCACCTTAGTACTATAATAAAAACAATCCGCTTATTAAAGCAAAAACAATGTTACGCACTTTCACAGTGTATCCCATTGCTTCTTCAGACGTGAACATCTTTGTCTCAAACGGATTTATCATACTACAGACTCACAGTGCCACAGTTTTGCCTTACATCCTATTGCTTCCAAGTGTTTTCCCTTTTTGGGTGTCTCAGGCATTAATCCAGAAGGTTCAGGTTCTTTCTTTGATACATTTTTATATGTTTAATTGCAGGACTTCATTTATTGATGTCTGGGTACATTGGATGTTTCTATGTCCCAGGTGCTATGTATTGATATCTCTGAGGCTGTATGACTTGGATAAAAGGAAAAAGATAAATTACCTTTTTGAAAAATTTTACCTTTTAAATGTTCATGCAGCAGTGTGTAAATAACCTAAAAACAAAGACAATAAACACACCGAATAATGTTCCGTTAGCTTTGAATGGTCACATCAAATGTGATTTGAAGAAAAAAAATAGATATTACAAATATTTACAATGATGTCTGGATATGGGGTGATGATATATGTTTTCTAATTAATAACTGATTACATTTCATTTTGGTGTCATTATTTTTGTAAATATGTATATTTGTTAACCTTTGGTTGATCATGTGTATGGTGGGTTGCAATTGATTGGAAGAGGTGTTTTTTTTTGTGGTTAAGACTTTCATATTTATATGACTCTGGTGTGTTTTTGTCTTTTTTTCCTATGTAATCTTAGCATGCCTTTGGTATCTGTGTATTTTTTAATTTTTCCCTTTTCACCAAATGTATGCAACCTGCTGCGGTAGCATTGGCACCTCACAGTAAGACGTTGTCCTGTTCGATTCTCAGCTAGAGCGTTTTCCGTGTGGAGACATGCGTGAATGGGCGTACCTTCATTGAAGGTTGTGAGTCAGAGCTGGCAACTCGGCACGTAAAGATCTACTGCCAATCATTAGCGGACCGGAGTTCTGCTGTGGCGACCCCTAACCGGGAAAAGCCGAAAGACACAACAACAACCAAATGTATGCAACCTCAGAGGTAGTAAATTTAGTTATTAGTGGTATAGGAGCAATGCCTCTACATCAGAAGTACAGAGAAAGTGCCTCCCTGCAAAAATTATTACTATTATTTTTTACAATATTGTTAGTTGGAATGGTAGTACCATTTAGATATGCTAATTCTGATATGTTGCATCTCATCTAGGGGAGATGCATTTTTTACTACAAAGCCCTAATGAATAAGCTCTACAAACTCTGAGCTAAGGACCTTAATTTACACCAAAAAATGAACAGGCCTCACTGAAGAGAGATTCCTACCTGAACGTATTTCTAACCTATGGAATTAGTTACAAGTTAAGGAAAGCGCTACTTTGGCTACTTTTAAGGCTAGTCTCGATGACTGGATGGGTAGCCATAAACTTACACCAGGGTTATCATGTACAGCCCTGCTTGATTTGGGAGGTAAGCACTGTTAAGTGTTTGAAATGGATCTCTTTAAAGATGTATTTGGCTAGGCACCTTACAGTCCCCGTGGTCAGTTGTCTAGTATGTGCCTATGTTCCTAACTGCAGGGCATATAAACTATTATAGGTATGTATGCTATCACTTTTTTTGGGATACATTAGTCATGCAGAAGTTAATTGCTAATGTGTAAGTTTCATGCACTTATTTTAATGTGCCTGAATTAACAGTTTTTTTGGGAGGGGGTCAACGTCCAGAGCATAGCACAAACAGTTTTGATCATAAGCTTTTGCTATGACCTGAATATTCCTCTCGTTATCATCATCAACCCCCTTTTTCTATTTTATACATGGGGCTGAGGTGTCACATGAACTGCTGTCACCTCTCTTGATTTAATACCACTTTTCTACCATCTTCAACAAACTTGTCTGACTATCACAGATCTTCTCTCATGCAATCTATCCATATTTTTGCTAGGCATCCTCATTTCCTGTTGCCTTCATCTTCTTTCTCCCAAATCTTCTTCACCAAATCATCTTCTGCTTTCCTGCATGTTGCCCAAAGCACTGCAATATGTTCTCTTTGACCTTCTCTGCAGTTGGCTTCTCCTCTGATGTCATCTTTCCATCATTGCTTACTTTCTAACATTTTCTTCTTTGATATTCTTGCAGCTATATTGTTGACTTGTTATACCAAACATTAAGTGTTTTATTTTATTACAAACTTATCTGCCTAATTTTTGCTTGAATTCCACTTCCACACTTTTTGTGTTTCCTGTAACCATATAACCTTCAACATTTATATCCTTGCTTTATTGCTCATCTGAATCTCTCCAGGCCAAATAGCAATATTTTATCCAGTGTTTCTGTTTTCTTCCTGTGCTGTTAACTTACCTGTGCCTCAGTCCTCTGCCCACTTGGAACTACTACTGTCAATTACTGAAATGCTTCATGTTGCCCTGTCTGGACCCCTTTTTTATTGCTTTTATTGCTCCTTTATGGCCACTAAAATTCTAGGAGTTTATTTGTCCTGGTATTCTGTTAGTTGTTACTGTAATAATCAACTTTATTCTTTTAGATTTTATCTATCTATCTTCCCCATACAAACTCTGGACTGCAGTCTGTTCCAATTATATTTTATATAGGTGTGATTTCTGCAACCCACCATTGTTTTGGAACATTTTAGTTGCACTCTGGAGCATCCATGCAAGGCTTTAACTCAGTCATTACAGTAATGCAAGCTTTACTGATTGATTCCTACATCAGCATGATTACTTCCCAAATTATACCAACTCCCATTTCTAACCATACCACCAAAACATTTTATTTATAGTCCTAGTTTCTCACTTTAATTACCATGATAGAGTTACACCATTTACTTATCAAATGACAACAATATGTAATAATCTGAAGTAACCCATATCAACAAAAGCCTACAGGTTATACTACAACTCACTCAAACATTCCAGAAATAGTACATTGGAGTTACAGCGTTGCTTGTATTAAAAATCACTTAGTCTGAAGCCTGGAAACAACACATCCCCTGAAATATTAGTACTAACACAAACCTAAATGAACCCTCACATCACTGATGCTAAAGTGGCTATATCGGGTAACATTATTTTCAGTTTTGACAAAATCTGCATGGGTGCAGGTGGGAAGTATTACATACAACAAAGCTGGACTATTATCTAAAGCTTTGTCCACATCTGAAAAATATGTAAGTTTGATTAGACCGCTATATTATGTTCACCTACAAAACCTACAATAGCTGGTCTATATAGCCCAATGATATATCTCTAGATACAGATTCAATTATCTAGGTAGCAAAAAAGTACAGTTTTGTACCTACCATAAATGTAGATGTTCGAGGATTCCATTGCTGCAGTCCTTACTATTGGGTATAGTCCGCATCCAGTCGGCCCGAATACCAGAGTATAAGGCTGACGTCGGTCAGGGCGCATTAGACTGACGTCAGTACGTCAGGGTACTAATGCGCATGACCGGCGTCATATCCTCAGTCTTTTCTTGCCCCAGATGTCAGAAGACCCTAAAAAGACAAGGCCCAAAATACCTGCACCAAAACATGAACAATACATACAAAAATATAAGCATGTAAACTCACCTACACAACCACCCCTAAACACAGAGGGGAAGGAGGGAGGGTAAATTGGACTGCAGCAATGGAATCCTCGAACATCTACATTTATGGTAGGTACAAAACTGTACTATGTTCTTCGTTTTCCATTGCTGCAGTCCTTACTATTGGGTAGAATCCCAAAGCAGAGGTAAGGGAGGCTGGCAAATCAGAAAGAAGCAGGAGCTGACAACATGCCTTGCAAAACAGCTGTGGCAAAACCAGCCCTAGACTTAGAGTAGATAGGAAGGTGATAATGCTTAGAGAAAGTATGCACTGAACTCCAAGTAGCTGCTTCCAAAATATCCTTAGTTGCCACCCCGTTAGAAATGCTGTTGAAGTGGCAGTAGCCCTAGTGGAATGAGGCCTAATCCCAGCTGGAATCTCCTTGCCATGATGGGAATAACAAAATGCAATGCAAAAGCCAATCCACCTAGAAATAGTTTGTTTTGACACAGGCTTGCCCTGCGAACTCAAAGCAAAAGAAACAAACAACTGCTGAGACTGCCTAAAATCCTTAGTCCTGCTTAAGTAATAACGCAATTGCCTGTGTACATCTAAAGTATGCAAAATCTTTTCCCCTTTATTTTGGGGGTCTGCATAAAAAGTAGGCGAATGAATAGTTTGGTTTAAAGCCACACTAGAAACCACCTTAGGCATAAAGGAAGGATTAGTACGTAATGATACCCTATCCTTATGGAAAATCAAAAGGGCTCGACTGCCATAAGGGCCTGCAACTCAGACACCCTTCTTGCAGAAGTAATAGCCAACAAAAAAGCAGTCTTCCATGACAAATATTTCAATTCAGCAGTAGCCGCAGGCTCAAAAGGTTGTAGAGTAAGTTTTTTCAACACAAAATTGAGATCCCAAGCAGGAGTAGGAGCTCTACGGGGGTCTAATATTCTTTGCCCCTCTAAGAAACTGCTTGAACAAAGGATGCGAAAACAATGGTGGGTCACAATCATAGTGAGCTGAGATTGCTGCAGCATGAATCTTAATGGAAGAGAAGGACAGACCCTTGTCCAGTAACTCAGTAAGATATTGAAGAGCCATACTTAAATTAGGCTCAGAAATCTCCAAATTCTTTGCTTTACTCCAAAATAAAAATCTCTTCCATTTTTCTGCGTACACTTTCCTTGTACTAGGTCTTCTAGCTTCCATAATCACATTTAAAACTTGTTGAGGAAGTTGAGACCTGCTGTGTTTCAACACAGAATATGCCAGGCTGTCAGATGAAGAGAGTGAAGCTTGACATTGAGCAGATGACCGTCCTTCTGGGATAACAGATGTGGAATCAAAGGTAAAGGCCATGGTGGCTTCTTTACCAGACTCCGTAGTAGTGGGTACCAGTGTTGCCGAGGCCAATCTGGAGCTATCAAAATCATCCTTGGCCTGTCCTGTCTGACCTTTAACAGTACCTTTGGAAGAAGAGGCAGAGGTGGAAAGGCATACACATGAAGGTTTGTCCAACTGAAAGACAGAGCATCCACTTTCCAAGCTGTGTGATGAAACCCCTTTGTGCAAAACTGTGGCAGCTGGTGGTTTAGTGGAGAAGCGAACAGATCTATGTCTGGAGTTCCCCATGACACTGTCAATTTCTGAAATACATGAAGATCCAGTTTCCACTCGTGGGGATCCATGATTTGTCTGCTTAACACATCTGCTAAGGAGTTCTGTGCTCCTGGCAGAAACCTTGCCTGAAGAGTTAGGTGCAAGCGTGGCAGTCTCCCATAAAATCATTGCTTGCCTGCATAGAGGATAAGAATGTGTTCCCCCTTGTTTGTTGATGTACCACATGACAGTTGTGTTGTCTGTTAGAATCAACACCTGCCCTGGAAGAAGTAACTCCTTGAAAGCCAGTAATGCGAACTGGACTGCTAACATCTCCTTCATGTTGATATGTAGATGCTGTAGTCTGGCAGGCCACTTGTCTTGTATCCACTTTCCATTTAGATGAGCTCCCCAAGCAATGTCCGAGGCATCTGTCGTTAAAATCTGACTCGCCTCTGGCCGGGTCACAGAGAGTCCCTTGTTTAGGTGACATTCCTGAGCCCACCACAAAAATTCTCTTTGAAGGCAAGGTATTATTTGAATGACAGTGTCTAAATCCTGGCAGTGCTGTGTCCATACATTTTTGAGATACCATTGTAACTTCCTCATATGCAGTTTGGCATTGGGAAGCACCAGAATACAAGATGCCATGAACCCTAATGCTTGAAGGACTGTCTTTGCAGTCAGCACGGACTGATGAGATAGTTGATGGAAGTAAAGTGATAGACTCTTTTGTTTGTCCAGGGTTAAAAAGGCCATCTGGGCAGCTGTATTCAGTCTCACACCCAGAAAGCACATGTCTTGAGAGGGTACTAGACTGGACTTTATTTCGTTCACAGAATACCCTAGGCATCTTAGCACTGCTATAACATATTCCAGATGCTGTAGAAGGTCTTCCTTTTCTTGAGCCAGAATCAGGCAGTCGTCTAAATAAGGATAGATTTGAATTCCTTGTAGCCGGAAGTAAGCTATCACTGGAGCCAGAACCTTTGTGAATACTCTGGGTGCAGTAGATAAGCCAAAGGGCAATGCAGAGAACTGATAATGAGAATCTCCAGCTCGAAACCGCAGATACTTCCTGTAACTTAGCCTGATAGGCACATGAAGGTAAGCTTCCTTGAGATCTAAAGTTACCATCCAGTGATCTTTGCCCAGCAGGGGTAAAAGCTGTTGTAACGTCAACATCTTGAACTTGGGAATGTCCAGATAAGTGTTGAGGAGAGATAAATCCAAAATCGGTCTCCACGTGTTCCCCTTCTTTGGTACTAGGAACAGGCGAGAATAAAATCCTAGGCCCCTTTCTGATACAGGGACTGGCTGAATGGCCCCATTAGGAGTAACTGAGAAACTTGCTTGTGAGCCTCTTTTCTTTGTGGAGGAGGAACGTCTGGCATGCCTTTGAAAGGGGCATTGTATGGAAATAAAATCTGTAACCGTGGTGAATGATGTCCAACACCCATCTGTCTTGAGTAATTAAATCCCAATTTTCTTTGAAAAGAGACAGTCGTCCTCCCAAAGGAGCTGCCAGACGAGAATCTACTGGCAGCTGAAAAGGCAGGTCATTGGGTCTGTTTACGAAAGGACTGACCCCTGCCCTCACCAGAAGTCTGAGCAGGTGAACTCCCTGTTCTAGGCCTAAAAGAACCTTGAGCCCTGCCCCTACCACGTCTAGACCTACCCCTAGACTGGGAATCATAAGCAGGATATGTCCACCCCTTAGCAGGCCAATTTCTACTAAACTTGGTGGCTGTACCTGCAAAAAATCTTTAACAGTTTGCATAGACTTAGCTTTGTCCTCCATTTTCTTTAAAACTGCTTCCACAGGTGAACCAAACAACACATCAGACTGTAAAGGAGCATCCAAAATCCTTGTCTTAACATGCTCAGCCAAATTTTGATCCCTCAACCAGGCATGCCTGCGAAGAACAGAACTAGTGGCAGCCACCCTCGAGGAGGCCTGCACAGCATCAAAACCACATTGCAAAGAATGCTTGCCCACTTGTTCAGACACATAAACTAAATCCAGCAATTCTTTACAATCAATACCTTCCGCCAAAGCATCCACCTTAGATTTCAATTGTGAAAGGAGATAATTTTGATATTTCAGCATGTGAAACTGACAATTCAACGCTCTCATGGCTAGAGTGGAAGAAGTATACACTTTCTTACCCCACCTATCCAACGCCCTTGCCTCTTTGTCAGTGGGAACAGGATTTTTAACCACAGAGGCCTTAACACCTTTAGGCCCCTGAGAAACAGTTTCTGGGTCCGCCCTAGGACTCTTAAACAAATACTTATGAGCTTCGGGCACCCTATAGTACCTATCAGGTTTAACAGGAGCAGGAGGCAAAGAATCAGGGTTCAGGGAAGCCTCTGCAAAAACATCTTCCACCACATTCAACACAGGAGGTATAGCTAAGGGCCTATGCTGGGGTAAAAACAAGAATTCCCTAAGCCTCTTCCAGGAATCAGAGTAATCCTGGCCTTCCCATTTAAAGTGCTCCCTCATGGAATGCAGAGTCTCTGAAAATGAAAAATCCTCAGGAGGAGAAGCCAAAGGAGTGGCATCATCCACATCAGAATCAGAATAATGAGGATACTCCTGCAAATCTTCCGCAGAAGACTCAGAAGCCCCTGAACCCTGTTCAAAACTGTCAAACTCTGGTTCCACCCTAGGCCTCTTCTCAGGAGGGCCCATAGAACCTCTAATCATAGTAATCAAATCTTCTGCCATTTTAAGCATATGTTTCTTAGGTACAGAACCCGAAATGCTAGGAGAAGCCCCTACTGAAGCTGAACTTGGCCTACCTCTAAAAGAAGTTTTGGCAACAGAAGGAGAGGCTCTAACTACTTTGGGAAGAGAGGGAAGAATAGTTACCTGAGAAGCCCCCTCAGCCTGGCCTGCCTCCTGAGAGGGTACATCTTGTAACAGTAAAGTTTCTGCCTGAGACTCCATAGAAACTCCTGGCAAAACCTCTGGCTCCACTGAGCCTCCTAAAGAACCGACGTCCGGGACTGCCGGTTCATCAACCCTAGGCTTCGCTGTTTTGTCCTTGCGCTTCTTGGACGAAGCGGGCGTCGGAGCATCCGACGGCATTTTATAATTGCAACGCTTCCCAAACACTAATCTGGCACAGTCTAACCTCCTCTTAATAGTGCGTTTGTTAAACCTAGCACAAGAGCGGCAACCAACAACGTCGTGCTCAGGCCCTAAACAAGGTATACACAATGTATGGTAATCCCTATGAGGTATTTGTTTCCCACAAGAAATACAGTTATTCACTTTTCTGACATCCGGTTAAATACTGAGGCAAGAAAAAACCAAAATGTTCCCCAACGGGATACTTAGCCAACTCTGATTCGGTCTGAAACTCCGGTTTCGGAAATATTTCAGAACGCCAACCTGCACTCGCAAAACTGCTTCTGCATCGGACCACGCGGCAAAAAAGACTGAGGATATGACGCCGGTCATGCGCATTAGTACCCTGACGTACTGACGTCAGTCTAATGCGCCCTGACCGACGTCAGCCTTATACTCTGGTATTCGGGCCGACTGGATGCGGACTATACCCAATAGTAAGGACTGCAGCAATGGAAAACGAAGAACATCTATAATTCTAAGATGTAAACATCCACTAGGACAGCAATAATGACATTTATTCAAATCCCCAAATCATTTTGTTTAGCTTTGTACAGCTCATATATGATAGTAACAGAATCTGTAAGGCCTCAAGAAAGAAACTACCAATGACTATATTTGACCTCATCCCTTATGAACATCAAAGCTGCATGAATACTTCCTAATGTCATGAGAGACCATATATCCATTAACACTATCTGAACAGCAGGCATGTTGAGATTTGCTACTGATAAGAAAATATAAAAATGGACTCTAATTTCCTCCTAATGTTTCTAAATCAAATCACTTGACAACCACTAAAACAATCCATTCTCTTGATAAAGTGCTAAAGTTCTTTAAGAAAACACTCTTGAACAAAATTGACAAGGTCCCTTTATGACAATGCAACATAGTAAAACACAAATCACATCACATCCTTGGATCAGCACTGTCATATAGTCCAGAAGCACTTCCATGACAGCATGTGGTTCCATGGTGTACTGGTTAGCGTTCTGGCCTTTGAATCCAGTGATGCTATGGAATAGACTTCCATCACATGTCAAACAGAGCACTTCACTGGCCCTCTTCAAGAGAAATCTTCATGAGTGAATGAGAAATATAAAATTCACCCCAGGAAATCACTCCAGTGGCTATGCTCGACAGAGGCACTGGGAACTAAGGTCGGGTGGCACAATCCCAGGGTAATCCTATGGGCTAGGCTTGTAAGGGCTCCAGGGCCATTAGCCTAATACACACCTATGAACCTACGTGGGAAAACTGTCATGCTGACAAAAATGTAATTAGCAAAAGAAAAAGAAAAATATTGAGCTGTAAGAAAATGTGTATTTGGCCATCATCATGGCATAGAGGGCTAGAGCCCTGGCTGTGGCCCAGAAAACTTTGATTCAATTACTGGACCCATTACCTGAAGAGTCAACTAAAGAATGTAGGAAGAACTGGTCTTCTGCCAGCTGTCCTATCCTGAGGCGGGGAAGTGTTTCAGCCAAAGGACTAAATGTGATTGGTGGAGACCAATAATACTAGACCAGAAGTATGTAAAACTTTATCTACCCCTTAAAGCCTTTTTTAGGCAATGCCAAAGTGACAAACTTATTGACGTAGGAAATAAAACCCAAAGGAACCTAAAGGTGTTACTGCTCAATGCTAGGAACCTTGAAAAGAAACTTCACTCACTACAAGCTCTCCTCTGTCTGGAGAATACAGACATCTGTGCCATAACTGAGAAACTGTTTAAAGCCACAGAAAGTACTGTGGCAGTACAAGATTACAATGCTTTCCACACATTTAAAGCATCAGTGACACAGTGCCATCCACATATTTACAGCGTTGGCAGCACAGACAGGGACTTAAGGTGAAGGTGCCTTGATCTAAATTAGCAACAAGTACACCTCAAGGTGATTCCACAAAACACAAAAAAAACTAAATAAAACAAAACAAAAACAAAGAACCAAGGCGAGGACCACCACTGTAAAATTTATTTAGTGCTTTCATCTCAAGTTGAAAAGACTTCTTCAGAATAACAAGACAAGCCACACAACCACTTTAAATACCCTACCTGAAACATCTGAATTGGATAACAAATTAGTATCTTAATTAGGCAACCAATAAAATATGCATAACAATGGCAAATGTGTTAGACCTAGCAAAAGGTCAAAGAAAAATACATAATTTAAATACTACTAAATATAAATACTAAATAAATTTTACATCTCAAGGTGAGTTAAACAGGATAATACCCTGGAGTTCATCCACATGCAAATCACCTTAGATAGAGTCCCTTAACATATCTTAGCAAGCTATAGATCACTATCTACATCAAAATAATCCCACAACTCTTATCTAGACCTACTGGAGGCACACTCCATCTGACCAAACACTATTTTTGGGAGAATTTAACTACCTCTCTGTAGGCTGCGAAAGATACACTGCCTCCAACCTGCAGGCACAATGTTTCCAGGACTTTATTAACACAAATGCCCTTTATCAGTTAGTGCGTACTTCAACCAGATGTTCAAGCATACTGGACCTAGTTCTCATCAATATGGGAGAGTGCTGCACCATCCGCCCCATGTCACATTTTCACTGGTGAGGTTGGATTACAAAGTTATCACATCTATAATAAAAATCAACTTAGGAAACCCAGGAACACCTGTTATAGTTAGGAACTATTCTAAAGCAAATACATCCTGTTAATTTGAAAAAATGCCCCACCTCATCCAGAGTTCACAATAGCCTATGCAAAATTATTCACAGAAACACTGAACAAACATGTAAATGGCTGCATAGAAGCTGCTGTACTTACCAAAAATAAACCCAAAACAAACCACACTGGTAGAATCCTTATCTTAACAGGGTATATAACAAAAGGAAAAAAATCATGGCTAAAGTCAGAAAGAGCAACTCTCATAATGGCAAGAGCTCACTAATTAAACTAAACAGGAAACTAAAAGGACTAATTAAATCCAACAAGGTCAATTACAAGGTCAATATAGCTTCCCAGGCTAAAGACATCCACAAGACCTTCTACAGCCATGTAAGAAACTTCAAAGGTAACATGCAATGCTGGGCAGAACTGGTAGTAAATGGTACCACCTTCACTAAACACAGTCACATAGGAAATCTGCTGGCTGGCAAATTGAGCTCAACGTGTGCCCCCACTGCCTCCCAGCCACTCTTCATGAAACCCCTGTCAGCATATTTCCCCCAACTATTAGCAGGGAACAGGTCATACTGGCACTCACTAAGGCTAAAAGCACAGCCTCAGTGGTGCCTGACAATATCTCAGGTTGTCTCTTAAATAGCTATTCAGGATCACTTGAGTCACTTTTCAACTACAGCCTCAAAACAGGCTGGGTACCAAGTGAATGAAAGATGGCAATGGTTGTCCCCATTCACAAGGGTGGACCGTGAACAACCTCAGAAACTACAGACTCATTAGTCTGACTAGCCTAATATGCAAAGCCATGGAATGAATTGTAATGGAAATAATCAACAAAGATATTGACCGCCTACAGGCACTGGACCCATCCCAATTTGGCTTTGAGAATGTCATGCCTACTTAATCTGGTAGGCTTCTTTGAGAAGGTACCCAAGGAAATGGATGAAGGGAAAATGGTGCATACCACCTACCTAGACCTGGCTAAGACATATGATACAATACTACACTCAGGTATTATAGACAAACTCACTGAACTAGGCATAAATCCCAACAAAACTCACTTGATACCAGCTGGCTCACTGATAGGACCCAAAAAGCCAGGTTTAGTGAGGCCACCTCCACCAAGAGGAAGGTCACCAGTAGAGTTCCACAGGCTCCATTGTAGGCCCGCTCCTGTTTGGTAACCACTTCACAGAGGTCAAGGCTAATATTAGGATCTCTGTTTCACCAAGTTCATAGATGACTGCAAATTGGGAATTATCATAAATCCTCCCATGATACTAACATCATGCAAGAGGGTCTAATGCAATCAAATGAGTAATGTCAAGGCCACATATTAAAACTCAATGCAAAGAAGTGCATTATAGTGCCTTTTGGAAAAATATTCACCCAGGCAAATTACTCCATTGCTAAGACACCGCTTAAGAGCCAACCTCATAGTTAGAGGTCTGAGAACATATGTATACAGCAATCTAATTTTTGACCAACATGTAGCCAAGATAGTATAAAAATTATTCTATGTCACCCAGCTTATAAGTAAGGGTATGGTATCCAGGACCAAGGAAGTTATAGTACTACTCTACTTGGCCCAAATCAGAGCCATCATTAAGTACAACCCCCCCCCCCCCCTTCAGCTTGTACCTGAAAAGGCATATGCAACAGGTGAACAGAATTCATGGTATTAACACATTGTCCTATACAGGTCACCTTAGAGTCCTGTGTCAATACTCAGTCTCCTACAGGTTGTTGAGAGATGATCTGTGCTTGGCATATAAGGCATCCTTAGATCCTGCCCTTTGATCCAGCCCTGATGGAACCTTTGCACCTTCACAAAATAATCAGCATCAGAAATACTAGATCCAGGGATTTGTACTTTGCTTTCAACATAAGTAAAACATGCTGGTGAGACAGATATGTGTCTTAAAGAATCCCCATGTTCTGGAATAGGCTCTTCATCCATGTGAACATAACCTTGACAAGACAGCTGTTGTAACCAAAAAATAAGAAGAAAGGAAAAAGCATATCAGTGCTATGTGTAATTCAAATATAGAGTATTGCACACGCTGCCAGCAAGCATCTGAAGCAAACTCCAAATCATTCTGGTCTGCTCTATCGCTATTACTTAGCCAGTAAAAGAAAATTCAGTGACACCTATTCTGAGACAAACTATTTCAGTATGTTCAGTCAGTTTACAGACAATTTAGCCATTTCATTTCAAAACAAGCATCACTCTCAAACTATAAGAAACACAGAAACAGCACTTATTAATAAAAATAATAATTTAAAACTTAGCAAGATCCTATGTCAAAACCCTTCTTCAAAGACATGGATGGCCAGCATCCATCAAGCCATCACCTAAACTGCTGTAGCTAGGTGTGGCTGAGTTGTCTTACCCTGAAAACCATTCTGTTTACAAAAGCATACCTGATGGACATGTTTCATTCACTTGAAAGCATGCAGTTACTAAATTCATTCATAAAGGTAGTAGCGACACCTCTCTTTCAAACTGCAGACTAACCACTGGTGGATTAAGGCATGAGCACAAGGGTGCATGCCACCCCCTTTTTAAAGCTATGAAGTTGTTGTACATCCATGGAAAGTTATTCTACATCCATGGAAATGAAAATGCACTGCACCATTCTTTTGTTAAAATCGGAAAAATGTACCACCAAAATGGCACTTTTTTTCCATTTCAACTTTCATTTTTTTTAGTGTTTGAGTGAAAGCTGCATCAGAGATGTGATTGAAGGTTGCAATCGGGTGACCTACATGACGATCCCCAGTTGCATCTTAAAACTGCATCTCCATTGTAGTTGTGTTAGGCACATTTTGGTGACAGATTGTGTTGTACTAAAGAAGCATTGAGCTATTTTGTCTGGAGTGCCAAATGCCTTTGCACCTTCAGAAAGTGCAGAGCTTACAAGGATATAGGATCAAGTTCCAGCATTCTGGAGAACTACTGCAATTCACATGTGAGTCTAAGGTAATTTTTTTTCTGAAGTAGGGATTGAAAGAAAAAAACAAGCAGTACAGTTGAGAGAGTACCTTGTTCGGCACGCTACTACCAAGTGTGCTCTATCGCAAGACAGAGAATAACAGCTTGCTAGTGACGGTGGTGGTCATACACTATGGTGCTATTTGACAAATGCAATTTGTTTGCTCTTATTTATTTAATTTTGTTTACAGGTGTGGAGGAATAACTATAGTTGATCTTTTAAAGGCTCATTAGAGCAGTTTACGCTCCTTAGTGTAATCACTCATTAAAGCTATAAACAGGGTTTCACTTGATTGCAAGTTGGGTCATTTGAACTTCCAGTATCAACTTACAGCAGTACTTTTGCATTTTGCCGATTAGACAGCACCATTATCTTTATACCATAAGCTAATAGGAAAACCGAGGGTTGGCATAACGGTTAAGATCTTAATGTCACAAACATAAGGTATAGGGTTTGAATGGCAACAAGATGAGCACAAATGATGAAGTGCCTTGTCAGTGGGGATGGGTAAGAGGGTGGCAGTTATTCTAATTCTGAAAAAAAAAAAAAAAAAGAGTACGGCAGACCTTCTGACAGTCATTAGGTCTTAAACAGGCAAAACGGTAGTATGTGACACAACTTATGAAACATATGCTTAACTGTGTACAAATCCTTGTGGAATCATCTTCGTAATATTCTCAGATCAGGTGAATCACTATAGGAAGGCACAGCGAGTTTGCTTAACAGACTTGCAGAATAATGTCAAGTTGGCAACAAAAAATCAGTGAACTAATGAGGAGGCCATGACTCCATGTACAGAAATATTTTCAAGGTTCCAGGCTACAAAGTAAGAAGGAAAGACAAATGGAGCGAGAAAAATGGCAAAGAAGGCAAGATGAAAACTTTATACCAGCTAGAAGACATATATAAAACGGGCTGTGTAAGGTGCAACCATGGAATTGAAGCAATATATAGTGTTTTAATGCATAATAAAAAGGTTTATCAGATATTATTTCAGAGAAGTCATTTTGGATACAAAAGAGATTTATTTACTACAGGATAGAAGCAAGTTTTATAATATGTAGAGAAAAATCCCTGACAATGATCCAGGTCACACAGATTTAGTTAGCAGCTCAGGTGCCTGTTGGAGATGGCAGGTGGTGGAAAATAAATGACAAGATTAAACCTGCTCCCCTTTCCTGTGAAGGGAGTAAGAGATGATGTGCAAACAGGGCTGGGCTACTCATCTGCTCTGGTGGAGAGCAGGACAAGGAATGGTACCTAGGATGAGTGACTGGATGGGTCTGAGGTTATGCCCATTGTCATAGCTTGTCCTAGTGTTCAGTAGGGCCACAACCCCTTCATGCAAAACCTGTCTTTGCAAGCAAGAGTGACAACCTCCAGGCTTGCTTGTCTCTTCTGGAAGCACTGATGCAGCCAGACCAAAATGAGTGTGGCAATCCTGCCCCAGGGAGGTTAATTGCCTGGCTGAACCTTTAAATTTAGCACCAGCAGTATGGGAAGAGACTGGGTTTAAGGAAGCCATGTTGCAGCAGGGGTAAGTATAACCCAAACCCAGTGAATGCAATGGAATGGAAAAAAGTAATAACAATAATTGTTGAACAGACTTTTTTTCAACATAACATAACAGTATAACCAGACATATAGCTCTCAATTGTCCACAGTTTTATAGAATGTGCCTAATGTTGCCTCATATTTTTGTTTTCCTCATAAAATGTGTTTTTTTGTCAAATCATTTAGTACTGTAGTCACTAAATAATGGAAGGTATTTGAGTTCAAAACTTCATATCCTTCAGAAAAATGCATGCTAATGTAAAACCTGTCATTCCAGCATCATTCTAAGAATATAGGACCAATATTTAAAATCTAAATTTTTGGCCTTTATCCCTCAATATTTTTTGGTTTTGTTCCTGATTCTTCAAGAGTTGGAGATGTATGACCAACAGTGTAACTAAGCCTAAAAATAAAGGCAGTACATGGTAATTCATTGCACAATACAAGGGGCTAATCAGCGAGTTATAGAATCAATGTAACATTGGGTGGGACATAATGCATCTAAAAACAATGCAAATTGAGTCTTTTTTTTTTTTTAAACAAATGGGACAGTCGTTGGTTATTATAACCGACACAGGGATCAGCTTACATGCAGATCCTATATGTATATATATATATGATATATATATCATCCTATAGATGATGATAGCCAGTGAATATGTGTGTGTGTGTAAATATATATATATATATATATATATATATATATATATATATATATATATATATATATATATATATATATATTTTTTTTTTTTAATGGTCGTTAGTGTTTTTGCTTCGCCATGCCTGCCAACTATCAGATTATTTGTTGTGCACATATCTAGCAGGACCATCATCCAGGGAGGCAACAGGGAAGTTCTTATCTATCTTAAACCATACTAGTTCCTCTTGCACATGTCCTGTTTGTCAGATTTCCCATCTCCACCAGGATCCTTTAAAGATACATGCCCTAAAGACACAGATCCCTACTTCTCTACCACAGAGATGCAAGCAGGTGAATGCCATTACTTCTGTCCATGTCCTGCCTGGCATAAAATCAAGATTGTTGCTATTTCATATCTGTGTGTGTGAGTTTGTGTCTGCCTGGGAGAGTGCACTGGGTGGGGTTGGTGGGGAATCGAGTGTGTGTGTGTTTGGGTCTGCCTGGGTGGTCACACTAGGGGGATTTGGAGGAGAATCGATTGTGATTGTGTGTGTGTGTGTGTGTGTGTGTGTTTGCAAGAGAACGTGAGACTGTAGAGGGACATAGTAATGAGATAATAATGTAGGTATATCTACCTTTAAATGACATTTTCTCACCATCATGCTATTTGACCAACCTACATTGGCCAATTTTGCTTGAGCAGTAAGTATTTTACTAAATCCTAGGGAATGTATTTTACTGTACAGCTGGTGCATGATTATTTGAAAGAATGGATATTTCTACTTGAAAGTGTATAGATAGGGTGAGAGAGAGTTTTTATAAGATTTTTTTATAGTGCCCTAAGCCTATAATATAGGAAGTGTATGATATATTTTTTTCATTTGGGTGTGACTTTTAACAATGCTTCCACTGCCCTTCTTTCCTGACACCTTTCATATTATTTCTTACTGTTTATTAAAAGTTTCCCCTACTGTAGTCCCAGATCCCTAATAGTTTGTCAGCTCCAGACAGTTATCCAGGGATAGTGAAAGTGTGGCATGATCAGTGCTATTGTGTAACTTTCACACATCTACCACTTCCATCCCATCAATGTTAATGCCTCAGCTCAGGGATGATTCCTGTCATGTTGGTATCTTTAATTTCTGATGAAGTCTGGTATCATTAGCATTTCCATTGTTTTCCTTAACTTGCTAGCTTGAATGTAATCACTTTATCATCAACTGAAAAACATTGGTCTCCCATAACTATATCTTTTTTCGCTAATATTTTTCATTAAACCTTCATCTCCATCCCCAATGCAGTATATCATCTTCTGTTTACTGTAGCCACCCACCAGGAACTCCCTGTCCAGCCTGACTACCAACATGTTGCTCACATCCTTGTCTTTATGCTCATTTTTTCAACATGTTGCATTTTACCCCTTCCAGCTTAAACACCAGGATATTCTCACCACTTTTTCTTTTTTTCTCTTTCTTTCTCTCTCTCTTCCTTCAATACACCTATTATACAGGAACCAGCATGCCTCACTCCTTATGCAATATGAATCCATATTTCTGTTATGAATTACCTTTTCCACCAAGCTCCTGAAATTACACAACATCACTTCTTATCCAACATTATCTGCCTTTCCTGATCTGTTTTCTCCTGTTTCATTGCTCCCTTTACCAACTACTTATAAGTTCATATGTACTTACCAGTCTATTGATCTGTAAGATTTTAAGAAACTTAGCCTTACATTCCCATGGTATGTTGGATATGTTATAAGGACATGTTGGGACATTTGCATGTTTCCCCTATCTAATTAAACTACTGGTCCCATCAGTATGTCGGTCATGTAGACTGGTTTTCCATGTACTAAACAGCTTCAAAATTGGGGGGAGGGTATTAAGAAAATTGCTTGAAGGGGTAAGTCAAGCCTCAACATAGGAATACACCTCCAAATCTGGTACAGTTGAGAGGTCTTTATCAACTATCATTTACAGTTACCATACATCACTAGATAAGATAAACTCTCTCAACTAGGCATCAATCCATATGTTAGTAGATGGGTAGCAAAGTGGCTTACTGATACAAACCACCTAGTCAAAACAGGGGACACCACCTCAAGTAGTAGACCCGTAACAAGTGGTGTACCCAGGGATCCATCTTGGGGCCTCTGCTGTTTAGGATATACTTTTCTGAGGTGCAGGCCAAAACCAGTGAGCTATGGCTGACCAGATTTGCAGAAGACTGCAAGCTGGGAGCTGTCATCAATTCCCCTAGTGATGTGGACATCCTCAAAGAGGGTCTTCACCCAAAAAAATGACTGGTGCCACAAACATGACCTCAAACTGAATGCCAAAAAATGCATCATCATCCCCTTTGGGGAGAGTGACGTCCACACAAATTATCACATTGATAATAAGGTCCTATGCACGCAATCAGTCATGAGGGACTTGGGCACCCAGGTTGAAAACAAACTGACTTTTGACCACCATATTGCCTCTGTTGTATGGAAAGCTTTCTACATGGCCCACCTCATTACTAAGGGTATCTCATCCAGGGACAAGGTGGTCATAACATTCCTGTATTCTTCCCCTTTAAGACCCATTATTGAGTACAATGCCCCTTTTGGCATGTACCTCACAAAGCACATGCAGCAGCTGGACAGACCACAGAGGTTCCTCACCAAGAGACTCCAGGGCCTGAAACATCTACCCTACACAGATAGGCTAAAGGTCCTGTCCCTCTACTCAGTCTCCTACAGACTCCTCAGAAGTGACCTCTGTCTGGCATACAAAGCAATGCCAGACCCTGCCTGATGGGACTGCTGCATATCCACAAGTCAAGCTCCACTTGAGTAACCCGCACATGCAACCTCGACCTGGTCTGTGATATCAATAGGACTTGTTGGCAGGACAGATTTGTGTCCCAGAGACTACCCCTTTTGGGGAATAGACTCCCCCTCCACCTCAAGCAGAGTACCTCTTTAACCCTTTTTAAGCACAACCTGGATAACTGGATGGGGAATAGAAAATACACTGCTGGGATTCCACCTGTGTCCCTGCTGGACAGTGGCATAGGGTTCTGACTTGTTGGAACATGGGATAAATTCTTGGCTAGGCTTGTAAGGGCCTCAGGGCCAATAGCCTAGTAACCTCCTATGATCCTACGTATGCTTAATCTGTTTGCTAAAGAAAACTACCTAATCAATAATCTCACCATTCTGCACCTGCTGCTGCTCTTCTTATTACCACTTAACTTCCACAGTGGTATCATCACCGGCAATCTCTTCTCCCTCAATGGGTCCATTATCTAGACTTTTTATTTACTAATCATTTTTATTTCTCCATTTTCTATACCCTTTCTTCTTTTCCATTCCAGTTTCTTTCTTTTAGTCCATTCTCTAGCCTTCTTGTAGCAGTTTGTCTAATACTGCTCTAACAAGATCTACATTAGCAAGTCTTCCGCTGTTAGAATTATTTAGATCTGTGTACCTTTAGTTGTCCGCTAGTTCTGTTCACCAGACATAATCTTCTGTGTAATGAATCAAGCTCACATAAGGCTATGGTGCAAGAGATTTGCAGGGAAATGTACCTGGATTGACTGCTGCGTTAAAAGTATGGTCATTTCTTTAACTCAAGGAGGGGGGATGTTTGGCATAGTGATACTGAGGAACTATGAAAGTTCCAGTGGCGGCTGGTGACTTCAAATCACAGGGGGGCTGCAGGAGACGCTGAATGGGCGGGGTCAAAGGGAAGGGGTGTGGTCAACCATAAAGGGGAGGAGCTATGCACAAAACCACAAAAAAACTAACTTTAATTAAATACGCTGCCCTGGGTGGCAAACCATCATTATGAAAGTCCAATCAAGACAAAAATAAGTGTAGAAGAATAAAAATATTTCAATGCATTGGCTGCATGACAGCTTACTTAATATCTAGATGGAAACAAAAGGTTGTGAGGCATGAAAAATAAATTACTTTTTAAATACATTACTGGAATGCCAGTCAAAATCAAGTATAAGAGAAACCAGAAGCACTCAACTCAAACTACTTCTCCTTGCACTGCAGTTCTAATTATAATATATTCAGCTTTATTAAAGTACCAAGCAACATGCTGAAAGTAGAAATCTATGTGATGCCGCCACTTGTAAAAATGTTTCTTATCCAAAAAAGACCTGCTGCCTGACAACGTTTCATGGGGAAAACATGATAAAAGTAAAAAATGAAAAGCAAACAAGAAACAAGCTCAAGATACATTGCTTAAAGGATTACTGTACAGGTTATGGACCACACATGATTGGCATTCTGTTTAGTTTACGGGTAAAGCCTGTAGAGATGACTGGAAGTCTCCAACAAGTGTAATGAGCTTTTTAAAATAATGGAATCCTGTCCTTTAATACCCAAGGCTTATACATTATCTAGTCAAGTATTCTCTGCATGGCAACAACAGAAAGGCTTTCAATGTTGGCAATTCTTTAACAGTATGCTTATTAAAGCTTACTTGCATCTTACGATGTCAGACAAGCTTACCTTATGGTCATTAAAGCATTGCTACTTAAACACAGAGCAACAGGCACTTTGAGTAATAAGCATAAATCAACAGTACAAAAATATGACAGAAACCAGACCATTCTGCAAAATCAAGGACAGATGAAAAGCCACTGTAGTACTTATGCAGTGTGTCCTCCCCATCCAAGGTAGATACAACTACTCCTTGCCTTGCTTGGACACATCCAGAGTCACTACATGGGGGAGTGGGGTGCAACAAGCATGTCACAATTTGAAATCTCTCTGGCTGACTGTGATGGCCCTGACACATTTGTCATACCTCTCAACTTCAAGAGCAAGAAATCTGGACAAAGCCATACACAGAAGTGGGACAAAGGCACAACAAGAAGGACAATTTTTAAATATTGCTCTAATAAACTTAGAAAGATAATAGAATAGGTCTTGCATTAGTATGAATTTTCTGAAGGGTATAAAATCTGAAACTCAAATGTCTGTCATTTTCTAACTTCAGTCTTTAGTGATTTGTCACTAATTTGCCAAAAACACAATTTTATGAAAAATGGACCAAAAATGTGATGCAAAAATATAAAATAGACACACAATACAGCTTCTACCTGTCAAAGAAGGGACACTTTAATATTAGTACTGCTACCTTGAGCAGCTGACAAAATAAAAGAATCTACATGCATTTCAAGTAATCTATAACTTTGATTATTACAGTTATTTCTTAATTGTAAACCCTCCATGTTTTCTTCCAAAATTGCTATTTTATGGAGGGATTATTAGGGGAAGAGCAACATTTTGAGCCAAAAATTGGGGACAGTTGAGAGGTTGGCTATGCCTAATTCTATAAAGCAATTTATTTGCATGTACCTCTCAACCTGTTAATGCAGTAAATCTGAACAAGGCCAAATATATTGGGGGCACATATAAACAGTACTAAAATTGCTCTTGTATAAATTGAGACAGTTGATAGAACGGCTCTTACTTTAACATGCATTTTATGAAGGTTATGAAGTCTGAAACTTATTATTTAGTGACTTCTGGCAAATCATTTAGGAATTAAAACTACAAATTTTATGAACAACAAACCAAAAATAAGAAGCAAAAATCTATTCATTCTTTGAAAATCTGGACAGTTGGGAGGTATAGTTCAGCTGGGCCTGTCTGAGTTTGCTGCCCTTCCCCTGACAAAATAATGGTTGAACTGGAGCCTCTGCAGCCATTCCAATTAACCATTACTTGGCTATTTCACTCCATTTACCATAAACACTAATGTGCATACTGCTTTACTTCAATGATTGGACTTCATTTGAAAGTTTTATTTTGTATTTTACAGCACAAACATTAAGTAATCTGTTAAACAAAGCAATGCAGTCTCACAATGAAAACTTAGCATTAAAACTTCTCTGCCCTTGAAACTCACATTCATTGAAACCCACATTCAAAGAAAATACATTTTGCCAGTGGCAGATAAAGATTAATTTTGGGCTGTTTTCGAATCATAGGCCCCTTGCATATGAAACATACATGTGCTCTTTGATACACCTTCCTCATTGTACTAAAATTATATTCCTTGTACAATACAGTACACTTGTTAGAGGGTGTTTTAAATTTGTTTTGAACATTTTTCCAGTAAGCAATGAAACAAAACATATGCACCCATAATGGCAAAACTGCCCAGTTGAGAACATTTATCATAAAAAGTCTACTCAGACTTCCACAGTCCACCATTATTAGTAAATATACACAATTCTACAGTCCACCATTATTAGTAAATATGCACAATTCCACAGTCCACCATTATTAGTAAATATGCACAATTCTACAGTCCACCATTATCAGTAAATATGCACAATTCTACAGTGCACCTTTATCAGTAAATATGCACAATTCTACAGTCCATATTCAGTGAATTCAGTTCTTGCCATAGCTGTCAACCTTAGCACAAAAACCTGGACGAAGCCAATAATGGGGGAATACAGTCCCAAAAATAGGGACAAATTTAAAATATTCATCTTATAAACTTAGAAAATTGCTAGAAAAAAAGGTTGTGCTACTATGTATTCTGAAGAACATGAAGTTTGAAATTCAAATGCCTGTCAATTTTACTGCGGACAGAACAAAAACAATTTTCAGCAGAGACGCAGGGATTAAAACTGCAGACACATCTTTGTAAAATGGCAGGGCACCAGAGCAAATCCACACAAACACAGGCAGGAGATGCAGACTCCAAACAGAAGCCACCCCAACCAAGAATCAAACCAGAAAACCTATAGCTGTGAGGCAACAATACTACCACCGCACCATCAATTATGCAAGAAATTAAACATTCAGAAACCTGAAGTCTGAAATTCAAATGCCTGTCAATTTTACTGCGGACAGAACAAAACCAATTTTCAGCAGGGATTAAAACTGCAGACACGTCTTTGTAAAATGGCAGGGCACCAGAGCAAATCCACACAAACACATGGAGGAGATGCAGACTCACACAGAAGCCACCCCAACCAAGAATCAAACCAGAAAACCTATAGCTGTGAGGCAACAATACTACCACTACACCATCAAATCTGCAAGGAATTAAACATTCAGAAACCTGAAGTCTGAAATTCAAATGCCTGTCAAATTTACTGGACAGAACAAAAACAATTTTCAGCAGAGACGCAGGGATTAAAACTGCAGACACATCTTTGTAAAATGGCAGGGCACCAGAGCAAATCCACACAAACACAGGCAGGAGATGCAGACTCCACACAGAAGCCACCCCAACCAAGAATCAAACCAGAAAACCTATAGCTGTGAGGCAACAATACTACCACTGCACCATCAAATCTGCAAGGAATTAAACATTCAGAAACCTGAAGTCTGAAATTCAAATGCCTGTCAAATTTACTGCGGACAGAACAAAAACAATTTTCAGCAGAGACGCAGGGATTAAAACTGCAGACACATCTTTGTAAAATGGCAGGGCACCAGAGCAAATCCACACAAACACAGGCAGGAGATGCAGACTCCACACAGAAGCCACCCCAACCAAGAATCAAACCAGAAAACCTATAGCTGTGAGGCAACAATACTACCACTGCACCATCAAATCTGCAAGGAATTAAACATTCAGAAACCTGAAGTCTGAAATTCAAATGCCTGTCAAATTTACTGCGGACAGAACAAAACAATTTTCAGCAGAGACGAGGGATTAAAACTGCAGACACATCTTTGTAAAATGGCAGGGCACCAGAGCAAATCCACACAAACACAGGCAGGAGATGCAGACTCCACACAGAAGCCACCCCAACCAAGAATCAAACCAGAAAACCTATAGCTGTGAGGCAACAATACTACCACTGCACCATCAAATCTGCAAGGAATTAAACATTCAGAAACCTGAAGTCTGAAATTCAAATGCCTGTCAAATTTACTGCGGACAGAACAAAAACAATTTTCAGCAGAGACGAGGGATTAAAACTGCAGACACATCTTTGTAAAATGGCAGGGCACCAGAGCAAATCCACACAAACACAGGCAGGAGATGCAGACTCCACACAGAAGCCACCCCAACCAAGAATCAAACCAGAAAACCTATAGCTGTGAGGCAACAATACTACCACTGCACCATCAAATCTGCAAGGAATTAAACATTCAGAAACCTGAAGTCTGAAATTCAAATGCCTGTCAAATTTACTGCGGACAGAACAAAAACAATTTTCAGCAGAGACACAGGGATTAAAACTGCAGACACATCTTTGTAAAATGGCAGGGCACCAGAGCAAATCCACACAAACACAGGCAGGAGATGCAGACTCCACACAGAAGCCACCCCAACCAAGAATCAAACCAGAAAACCTATAGCTGTGAGGCAACAATACTACCACTGCACCATCAAATACGCAGGGAATTAAACATTCAGAAACCCTTAAGTCTGAAATTCAAATGCCTATCAATTTTATTTAACATTTTTAATCAGGACAGTCTGACTTGGAACAAATAAACAAATTTTCAGCGGAGGCCCAGGAAGAAATAATGCAGACATGTCTTTGTAACATGGGAGGGCACAAAAGCAAACCCACACAAACACAGGGAGAAGATACAGACCCCACAAAGAAGGAACCCCAGCCAAGAATCAAACCCAAGAACCTGCAGCTGTGAGGCAACAATGCTACTACTACACCATCAAATATCAAGCATTACAACATTTACAAACCACAGATATTATGAGGAACAGATCAGATCAAATATGAGGTAAAAATCTGAAATTTTTACAAATGGTGGTGGGTAGGGAACTCAAGTCTTTAACACCTGCATACAGGGTACAGGGTTCAAGCCTGAGGCATTCCCTACCACACCACCATAAGCACCTGGGGCATTTTCACACACACACACACACACACCCCCCCCCCCAGTAAAGCACAAGCACCATACACACACACACCAGTAAAGCACAAGCACCATACACACACACACCAGTAAAGCACAAGCACCATACACACACACACCAGTAAAGCACAAGCACCATACACACACACACCAGTAAAGCACAAGCACCATACACACACACACCAGTAAAGCACAAGCACCATACACACACACACCAGTAAAGCACAAGCACCATACACAAACTCCAGTAAAGCACCATACACAAAGAAAAATAAACATTGTAAATTGAAAGGCACCTTACCTGAATGAATACATCCAGAGTTAACGTCCGTACAATCCATACATCCTTCCCGCGCAATACTGAAGACCCGCGAGATCCACATGCTCCTTCCCGACGCCGACGAGATCCCTGAGGCACTGTCCCGAGTCCCTGCTGCTCCTCTTGCAGTCCGGACGCGTCCCATAATCCTGGCGGGTCTGTGCACTGTAAAAGTGCACAGACGCTCCTTGTGTCCCCCTATGGGGACGGCCGGGCTGCCCTGAGCATGCGCATAGACCGATAAGCCGGGACTCGGTCTATGCGCAAAGTCCGCGAATTTTAAAAAAATATTTTTTTTATTTTTTCATTTCTTTTTCTTTCTTTTTTTCTTTTTGAGGGGGCTGCAGTCCGGCAGCCCTATGCCACGAGCCGCCCCTGGAAAGTTCCCACACCAGCAAAAGGCAATAAGTGTGCAGAAGATAGAAACTGTGAGCTGTCACACAGGTAACTGCTGTACAGGTTTCTACTGTCTTTAAAATGTATTTAAAATAAAATGACACTGCTTTACAAATGCTTAAAACAGAGTAAATGTATATCTCTACAGCCTGAAGAAATTGTAAAGCTATGTTTTCATCTCAGTTTACTGGGAGGGGGAGCATGGATGTTCATAGGGGATGTGGAAGGAATTAAAAAGCTAATAATTCTGGAAGCAAACATGCAGGACTCTGTGTCTGTATTTGACACTGAAGATCGTACATTTATATTTATTGTACAATTATTTATTGTAGGACACTAATTCCAGGAATAAGTTTTCTCAAAACTATTTTTCTCACATATGATACACACATGTCCTGTCCGTGTTGAAGTACCTGATCAGACAGACAGAATATGGGAGGTGTGTGGAGTTCAATTATTTCACTTCCTTTCAGTTATGCATGACAGGTCTCACTCACATAGCAGTGTGTTCGTTGCCTTACAAAGGGAATTTTTGGAACACAGAGGGTTTCCTCCCAGCAAATATAAACTTTAATACCCACAGTGTTGTAAGTTAGGAGCAAGTTTTGCTTATAAGTGAACCAGCATCCAGTGAAATCTGAAAACTTGGGCAACTCATAGTGTACAATGTCGAGCAGTCTGGATTCCCATCTGAAGTAGAATAAAGAGAACTGGACAGATGGGCAACTTGGTGACCAAAACTGTTAAAGAAATAAAATAAAACTGAAGTACAATGCAAAACTATTTTGGCTAGGACTACAGTCAGCCTGGCTGGGTTAAAAGAGATATCAAACAGCACAAACAAGGAAAGTAAAAAAAAAAAAAAAAAAACAGTGGGCTGGTAAATATTTGTTCTTTCTCAGTGGAAAATTATACTAAAAGAAAAGAAATTAGTATCAGGCAAAATATAAAGATAATAGATATAAAATGATGTTAGGAGAAATCAAGACTAAGGAGGCATTATATTCCAAATGGAGAAAAATAATCAAGTAGCATTGAAGCTGTGTATGTATTTGACAATTTACTGTTATTCATCATGTAGTAGATAGCGGAGCTTTTCTCCTCGGGCCTCCACTGAAAATGGACATGTATCCAGCTGGACCAGCCCGGTTAACAAATGTAAAATAAAAAAAAATAAATAAAAAAGCTGTATACAGAGAAACTCAGCTTATATAACATGAAGACAAGAAACTTTTGGTTCCTGCCTATTAAAGCAGGACAAACCTCTAGAGGAATATAGTATATGACATTAAAGTTCCATCCAGAGGATGCATGCTGTGATTTCTAGAAATTAAATGTAATGGCTGCTGCCCTTATTTGCTGTTCTTTCCACCCATTTTTACATTTTAATGGATAATTTGTGAAACTATGAAGTGTCCATCAAATGATTTGATTATGTGCAAAAAGAATGAAAGAACGGGCCGGTAACAGTGTTGATGAATGGAAACGATAGTAATAAAAATTACATGACAGTAATCAAGATTACCTACTTGAATTAATCTACTCCTGTTATGAAGTGTCTGAAGGAAGAACAAAAAACGTGGCCTGCACAATATGCACATAAAATATCTTTGAAAGACTGAAGCGCTGTAGTAAAGCTACACAGAAGGCTTGTGTAGTAACAGATTGCATAATTATTTAACTGTTTGATTACAGTAACTGGTGAAAGCTAAGAAGACATGGTGTTAAGTTGAACCTGAATGCAAAGGGGAAAATAGGAGAAATCAAATATCAAGAATAGGAAAGTGAAAACAGTATAAATATGAATATAAAGACATTTTTAAGACTGAAACAGTGTAGGGAAGACAGACAGCAGATCTGACTAAGAACATGTTATTATATCACTCTTTGATGACAGTCAGTGGTGAACACTAAGGAAAGTACTTGACAACAATGTTTCCTTGAGCAGACAAACTTGAAAATAACTATAGAAATCAAAAATGAGTGACAGCACTTAAACATTTGGCTTATATCCAGTACAATCCTAGCACAGATAAATACTTTAACTTGATTATTTTTGTGATTTTATAAGATACTTAGGAGTACTGCTGTTGTATTTTTGAAATTATTTGTTGTATTTTTTCTTCTTTTCATCACTGTAAAGTCTTGTGCTTTTCACTAACCTTATATCTGTTTTCTCTGCATTGTACTCATTGCTTTGTTAGTCACTTTTCTCTGCCTCTATTAAATACAGTGCATTTACCACTGCACATCTTGTAGCAGTGGCTAGCAATGCCCCGTATATAGCTAGGGACACAGAACTGAAATTTTTCCATATAAAACTACTCCTGAAATTTCCACAGTACTTAGCTGTGCAAAGGGCAACTAGCTTGCACACTGAGGAGCCCCCCCCCCCCCATGATGAGTATGGTCTTAGACAGTTCTGATGTGTGTATAGCAACCAAGTTAGCCAGCTCTAAACCTTTCTTGTACCATCCCCTTATAGAACAAAAAATAAGGATCCATAGTCATGGACATGCACTTCCCTGCTATCTCACCAGCCAGCATGGTAGATATGCGCATCCTGAGGCAAAGTACCAATTGTCTCATGTTCACTACTTAATTCTTAAAAAAAACTGACAGACTGTATCAGTTTGTTTAATTCTTAAACTGATACCATGTGTGAGAGATGTAGTTATATAATGTCACTGGGAGGAGGGTCCTCACACTCAGGCAGTTACAATAACAAACAGGTTGTCAGTAGCACACACACTACATCCACCTCACACAGTATGGACCAGACATATAGACCCACATATGCTAAGGCTCTTAAATGTAATCTTCCTGAACCACAAAGACCCAAATGCTGTTACATCCCATGGTGTCTCTGCTTCTATGCCCATAAGGCACACCACCAAGCAACTCAATATTTTGGTAGTGGAAGACTCCATTGTTAGACACACAGATGACTCACTCACCAAGTTATTCAAGCAGACAGTCACATTTAGCTGACTGTCATGTGCAAGATCCATCAGCTCATGCAAGCACTCATGCACGTAGGTCACTGAACCATAAGTACCAGTATTACTCAGTCGTAGTCCATGCAGGCATAAACACACCTCCCTGGACTACATGAAGACAGACATAACAGAGCTCTCAGACTATGTATCCCAGGACAGTGTGAGTCCAGCACTTATCAGCATTCTACCTTCTTGAATGATATTACCAAAGTATGAATAAAAATAATTGACTTTAACAATTGCCTTAGAGTATGGTATCATTCAAAAGGGGTACATAATTTGATAGCCTGGGAGGATGTGGTCAACAGACCACAGTGCTTTGCCAGGGATAGTCTGTGCATGCCCCCTCTGGGTTGTGAATGTTGGCTAAAACTTGCCCACCTTCAGTGTGTCTTTTTTAGACATTTCCAGTCTAATAAAATTTCCAACATAGCAAAACCAACCTAGGAATACCTACAGGTATTACTGCTGAATGTCAGGAGTCTAAACAAGAAACACCATTCACTGGAAGCTATTCTCACCCTGGGGGAATGTAGACATCAGTGCAGTTACTCGGACATGATTTAGAGCCATAGAGAGAACCCCATCTGTGCTGGGCTACAATGCATTCCACACATTTAGACCAAATAGTGCACAGGGAAGGACAGAAAGTTGAGACGTCTCTATTTACATTAGAAACAAACACACCTCAGGGCTGGTCTGTCTGTTTCACATACTTGAGCTCCTCCACATCCAAATTATGTTAGAGAAAGTCCCATGTCATATACTTGCACGCTATAGGTTCCCCCTCTATATCCCTGGAAAACAATAATACATACTTAAAAGTACTGGAGACACTCTCCATTCAACCTAACAGCATACTCATGGGTGACTTTAACTACCCCAGTACAAACTAGGAATTGTACTTGACCCCTACCATGTAGGAACAAAGATTCCTGGACTTCATTAATATAAACACCTTGGACCAGTTAGTCTATTTGCCGACTAGGGGTGTAAACATCCTTGACCTGGTCCTCACAAACAAGACAGAATTCTGTACCATCTTTAGTGTAATGGCCTCTTTGGTCAGGTCAGACCATAAAACAGTCTCCTTTCAGGTAAAGGTAAAACTATGGGCACCAGATAACCCTGGAAATGTTATGATTTTTTCTAGGGCAAACTTTCCTAAGTGACACTCTGGCAAAATTTCCATCCCCCAAACTCTGACAACACAACTACCTAAGGGCAGGTCTTGCCTACTGAACCCAGCAGACTTTTTCAAGAAGATGATCAAAGCAAGGGATGACAGCAGAATGGTGTATACCGCCTACCTCAATCTGGCTAAGGCATTTGGGACAACAGCCAGTCAGGAATTGTAGAATAGCTCAATAAGGTATGTATAAAGCCCTACATCACCTGCTGGATAGCCATCTGGTTTACAGACAAGACCCAAGAAGTTATAATACAGGAGTCTTCTACCACAAAAAGGCCAGTTACTAGTGGGTGCTTCAGGGCTCAGTGCCACTCATGTTTGTCATCTACTTATCTGAGGTCAAAGATAATGAAAGGGGCTCTGGTTGATCACATTAGGTGCAGTCATTGAATCCCTCCAAGACACAAATGTCCTCCCAGAAGGCCTAACACAAACAAGTAACTAGTGCCAGAGTCATGGTCTAAAACATAAAGTGCATCATAGGTTCATAGGTAGGCACTAGGCTATCAGCCCTGGGGCCTATACAAGCCCATCCAAAAAGGTACTGTGGCTTTTGCCACCCAAGAAAATTATTGTCCTGTGCCACTGTTGAGCAGAGCCACAGAGGTGATCCCCAGGGTGAATTTCCTATTTCCCATCCAATCATCAAGATTTTTCTTGAAGAGTGCTAATGAGGAGCTTTGTTTGATATAGATAGGTAGTTTATTCCAGAGTATGGGAAGTCTCTGGGACAAGAATCTATCCCTCCGGCATGTTCTGTTTAATGTGGTGACAAGGTTTAGGTCCCTAGAGCATGTAGCTCGGAGGGATTGGGATTTCTTTAAGTGGAGCATGTCCAACAGCTCTGGGTTTGACATAGCTTTCATAGCATCTTTCATAAAAATAGCCACCCCAGCAAACTACTACATTGACAATACAGCCCTAAGAGTAGACTCTATAGTCAATTATATGGAAAAGGTATGATTGGGTCTCTGATATGATAACTATTTATTATGGGTTTTCAGCATGTATGTCATGGCTGTCCTCATAAGCTTTGCTTGCTCTGCTTTCAAGGTGAATTTCTTGCCATCCATGTCTTAAACACATAACATGTGATTGTGATTGGAGATGCCATCCTTATCATCTTGTTATGCACCATTCATAATCTCATGGTTCAGCATAGATGGCAGCCACTACAGAACAGTATCACAGATATATGACATGTACATTTCACTTCTAGATATTGTTGGTACAGCAACCCTAAGTGTATTACAGAGATTAAAGTTTTAAAATGTTTCATTCTCCTTCAACTTTTCTTTTCTAACTGCTAAGACATCAGAGCATTTACAGCTTCATGCACTATAAAGCAAAATCTGCTTAATCTATGCTGAGTTAAAAGCACAGTCAGTCAAGAAAACAGAGGCAAGCCAGAGGGATATTTTCTGTTATCAGAATGACATCTCAAAGATTCAAAGTTATTATGAGTAACTCACAGAACATTTATTATCCTACGTGAAGTGAACACATTCTGCTAGGAGGATGCACAAAAATTATACAGTTCATCATACTGCTGCGAACAAAACTGATGAATGAAAGGTTGTAACAATACTGAGGACAACCTTGAAAAAGGGCATTCTGTATTGAGAATGCTATCCTGTCTGTTATGCCTGAAGGAGCTGATTGTTATCTACTGTCACCCTTGGGTGCTGTGCTCACTCTCCCTGAGGCTTCTAGTGGTTGCAGCAGCGTGGCCTGGCTCTTCTGGTGTGCCTTTGTTTACTTATTAAACACCATCCCTCTGCAATGTAATTACCTTGGTGGCTTAGGGAGTGTCCTGATCTTTGACGATAACCTTTACAAAAAGCGGTTGTTTTGATTTTGATTCCACTTGTGTTTTAAGGTTTAACATACATGCCTTATCTTGTTTAATTTTGTACAGTTGGTTTTATCATTTTAGAGCTAACTAATAAGCACTTAATTAAATCTGAATTTGAAATTTAAAACAGGGCAAAGTAATTTTTGCAGCTGCTCTGCAGATCTTATCCACAGATAATATTCCTGAAGAGTACCATGGAAGTAGCCTTGCACTGGTACCATGGGGCTTTTGAGCTATTGCTATGGACTTCCTTATTTGCCAAAGCAAAAGGAAATGCATTTAGTCAGTCACTCAGAAAGCAGTTGAACACCTCCTTGCAAAGCAACGGAAAAGTTGCTAGTCCTTGAGAAAAGGAGCTATTATTTTAGTGCAATTACCCGCAGACATCCATAATACCCAGCAGACATTCTCCAGGACGGTATATGGATGGAATGACTACTTGTAACTGAAGGGACTAATTCAAATTTGGAAAAGAGTTCAATTCAGGGATCAAGAAAGGAGTGGCTCCCCATAATGTTTTCACCTGTCTGATGTCATTTTAAGTGACAGACAGAAAACCCTATGATGAGAAGATGTAGTTGTATTTTTCCTTTAGCTTACAACAGTACCGTGTTTACTTTTGACAGTCGGCATCAGCCCATATTTTTCATTACTTTGCTTCCTTTCATTTTTATTAGTGGCCATCTCTGATACAGAATTTTTAGGGATGCTTGAATGACAGGATTGAAAATGTATGAGTTAGTTATTCTTTTCAAAGTAATAATTTTTGTTCAGTGTTGGTGTGTGAGAAATCTGATCCATATGATTAATAGGTTTTACTTCAGCTAAGATGGTTTATGTTCTATTCATAGTTTTCAATACTATAACTAGAGTCAGAGTCTGATGTTATTCTCTCCTCAAGCAAGTCACTGAATTTATAAACACTGTATACAATGCAAAAATGCTGTAACAAAACACCAGAAGAAAACATGTACTCTTACAGAAAATATAATGTAGAAAAACATCAAAATCGGGAGAGTAAGATGGAAATATTGTCTTTCTTTAAGGCACTCTTAGAGTTTGATTAAAGAGAAAGACAACTAATTTGTGATAAGAAAAAAAAAAACAATTGTGCGATTGGAGTTTTCCTTTTCGTTTATATCTGAAAACTATGCTTGAAAGCCTTGCTTTTCTTCAGACTCCAAAATGAAGTTAAGCTACACTATTAATCTGTAGTAATACTGGCAATCTTTGACTGATAAGACACATTTAAATGCAAATGTTTAATAGGCACTGTTTTGTCTGGCTCTTTAGTTGAAATCAGTAACCTTAGAACCTAATTAGTCTGCCCCTCCTAGCCTTCATGATATAAGTGATGGTGAGACAAACATTGGTTCATAGGAATTACTTGGCTAATGATCCGGGGATCCAGGGGGAGGGGCTTTTAAAGCCTAGCCATGCTTCCCAAATGTATCTGACAATTTTTGATACCCTAGGGTCATTTTAAGGGGCATATGTATGATGGAGGATGGGAAAGAAAAGACAAATAGAAATAAGTTGCATGAAATAAATGGAATAATCTTTAGGTTATGCTTTATTCTGCATGTGGCACGCTTAGTGAAGGATTACAAGGAAGGAAGTTTACTTTTGGGAAAGAAAAACTTGACATTTTTGTGGAGTTCTCCCTTAACTATAACTTGATCAAGCAGGAATGGGACATATCGAATAACCTGTCCAGTAATAAGGACAGTATTATTAAAACTACAGACAAGGAGGTTGTTATTGTTTTGTCTGCAGAGAATATAAGAATATGTATCTCAAGCTTCCTAACACTACAAACCCAGAATCACCTTGGTTTAAGAGTCAATGCAAGTTGGTGAAAATTCTAGAACTAGGTGTTGAAAAAGACTTCTGTGCTTGCAAGGAATAAAGTGCCAACAGACTGATTTTCAAGAATCCTTGAACTCCTCTCCTTTATGCTTTACTTTAGCTGCATAATTCAAGAATGTTCTGTAGAGTTCCATCATTTATCTCTTCAAAGGGTGAATCATTTGGCCACCAGAGAAGATAACCACCGTGTGATGTCATACTTCCTGGCTGCGTACCGCTGATATTTATTTTGTCATTATTATTTACCCTCAGATACGGACTGCTGTTTAAATACTTTATTAAGAAATATTGGGAAATACTGCTGACGAATGATAACTTTCGAAGCAATCTGTGAGTTTAAAAGTATCATACCAGAAATCCCTAGCCTGTTTAAATACATACTTTTTAAAAATTCCACAGATTTAGATTTGTCAGTGAATCCTATCAAATACCAGGGGAGGCACACTGGTTGTTCTAAATGTTCATACAGGGATGTATAGGGACATAAAATCAATGCATGCAATTTATATGGAGTGTATATAATCTGATAGCATTTTCTTTTCAAAATTCTCATGTTGTTTATTGCTTGAAGTGCTCATAGCCCATAATTTGTGCCAGACCTTGAGAAAATATTAGAGTAAGTATGTATGTGGGAGCATTTAAAGGAGATAAAGAAAAATGTGTCTACTAGTCCACTATGGTATATAACAGAGATGGACAACAGTTAAGAACATTTTCATTTGGAATACAAAGAACAAAATTATTTTTTTTATATTAAATTACCTTTGTACTAGTTATGGTTGTATTTAGATGCATATTTAGGTATACATTCATTTTCTGCATATTTATATTTCATTGCACTTTATTCTACTGTGCTTCTAGAAGCAGGTAGGATAATATTTATTGCATTTGCTTCTTTTTATATTTTCTGAGAATATTTTTACCGTATCTTTAATGCTTTTCCTTTTTCTTACAGAAATGTTCTCAGCATTGCTGACTATTTAGTGCATCTAATTATTGAATTAATGATGCAAATGAATGTGTGGGTGGTCTTATAAATGGCTGTCTTTTTTTACTGAATTTTAACCAGGAAGGCTTTGTTTTTGCTGAAGTGTTCATTTTCTAAATAAAGTCAAACTTCTCCTTTGCTTTTCTTTAAAGTAAGTTTAAATTGTTGTCTAACATTGTCTCTAGCTCTTTAGTTATAGTATCATTTTTGATGATTTGACCATTTATTTTGTAATCATAACATGTTTTTTTAACAAGTCTCATGATGATACATACTATGGCATTAAAGGTGACATCATTACCACTACACAAAGTACACATTTTTGTAGATTATCTTGAAGAATATAAGCATCCTTTTTTAATGTGATTATGTTACCCAGTTTGAAATTATCTGTATATCTGGTTATCTATAGCCAAGTTCCTGCATTTATCCCTGGAGGAACAGACAAAACAGAATTGGCCCCAGTACAGTGCCTTGTTAACCAGGCTGGGATTCCCAGACAAGAACTTTGCAGCTGTACCATGCTAAATATCAAGCATTCTCTAGTGCAATGTAGACTTCCCATGCTCAGATATGTATCAGGGCTTGTATAGCACCTGTTCTCTCAGAAATGGAGAACACAGCAACTTTACAGGTGCAAGAAGCATTAGGTAGGATCAGCAGAGGAGTCATGCTATGAAAGAGTTCATGATCAGAGTGTTCAATGTCACAGGAAAGGTAGGCAGGTATGTCCAAGCATGCAAAAGGATGTGTGCACTCATGAGCACAATGAAGCATCATACTGCTGCACAGCAAACTATCGACACAGTCCATCATATGATAGGGAGAAAAGGGGGGATTAGCAAATTTAGAAAAGGTGGTTACGAAGCAAAGATAACTTTAAGGAATGTATGGTGGAGAGGAAGAAGGGAATTTTTGTGCAGGAAAGACTTCAATTTTTAATATATGAAAAGACAGGATAGCTGGTGAAGTGAGAAATGGTTTTGGGAATGACAAAGGGAGAAAGTTGAAGAGGCACACCAACAAACATAAAATGTTGGCACAGACTGGGGTTGCATTGATACAAAAGTGAGGACAATAAGGATGGACACTGACAAATAGAGGGTAGATACTTGGTGATCTGGAGGACTGGACAGCAAACAAGGTATGGGAAATAACACACACAAGGTGGTAAACACAAGGATGTGAATAGAGCAGGATACATGGCTGATGTCAGACTGGCCCTGAGGCCAACCCACATAGACATCAGTCACCTCTTTAGCTGATGTCACATGTAGTCTATGCCTCTGTTGGGCCAATGGCCAAGGCTTGTTGGTCAAGCAACTCAACTAAATATGCCAGAAGGTGGTCCATTGCAGTGATGCAGGTGTCTAGCTGTCACTGAACCACAGATGCCCTAACTTATTGAACTATCATATCACTAAGAGACCACAGTGGACCCTTCCAAATCACTATCAGAAGAGAAGCGTCTGCTTTCCTATGAATAATGGCCTTAGAGGTCATGAGTGAGTCTTCCAAGTCACTTTTTAGCAGGGTGACCTCTGCCATCCTGCTGAGGGACAGGCCTGGTTACCACTGGAAACCCAGAGCTAGAGGCATTGACTGGTGCAGGCTGAGATGACCACTGACACTCCACTGTCACCACTACCACTGCAACTGGATCTGCAGAAGAAGCTGAAAATGAAAAGAGATCACATTAGTATACACATATGTGACACATAATATTAAAGTTGTACAGTATAGTAATGTGAATGGCATATGTACCCTGCTACTGGGTGAGGTGCTCTTATCTCTTGCAACATCCCTCCATGTTAGCTTGTTATTCCTTAGCTACTGTAAGCAAAGTAGGAAGGACTTAGTACAGTGGTGGAGCTGTGAAAAGAAAAGGGGGAAACAAAGGAAAATAAAATGCTTGCAGTAAAACACGGTCTCTTTCTCTTTATGCTTTTCACTAGTTAACAGGGTGGGGTGATGCTGCCACACTTTACTATACAAATGTTTTGCACTACTCACCCAACGGGGTAACCAATGGCATCACTTACCCCTTTGGCAAACTAATGCTAAGCATTCACTTTATACAAAAGGCCATCATATTGGCCCAGCAAGTGTTCTAAAAGTCCCTGTGAAGGAAGAACAAGAAAATCTTGCTCCCCCTTACATACATAAGTGCAAATACTTTATGCATGGGAAATAATGCCCTTCTAGCCTGCCAACATATCAAAGCAGTAATTTCCATAGTCAGTGTTCATGTTGTTCATAAAATATCTAAACTATTGCTTGTTTTAATATAACTTTGCAGTCTGTTCCAGGCATCCTCTGGAGAACCAGTTAGTAAATCTGTCATTCCTATATAATCTCCTACAAAAGTTGTCTGATGATTCTCTATTACTCTTTGATAACCCCAAATATTCCCAGAGGTAGTTTCTAAAAGCTCTATATACTTGAATAAAATCTCCTCTTAAATATCTACAAGACACTGCAAAACATCTCAAACACCTATCCTATACAAATAGGCTAAAAGCCCTGTCCCTCTACTCAGTCTCATACAGACTGCTCAGAGGTGACCTGTGTCTGGCATACAAGGCCATCTCAGACTCAGCCTTGATGGAGTTGCTGCATATCCATAAGACAAACTCCACTCGAGCAACCTGCATGCAAGGCCTTAACCTGGTCTGTGACATTAATATAACTTGTTGGCAGGATAGATTTGTGTCCCAAAGACTCCTCCATTTGTGGAATAGACTCCCTCTCCGTGTCAAGCAGAGTACCTCTCTAGCCCTCTTTAAGAGGAACCTGGACAACTAGATGGGAAACAGAAAATACACCCCTGGGATCCCACCTGTGTCCCTGCTGGACAGGGGAAACAGGTGCTGACTTTTAGGGAACATAGGCAAAATTCATGGCTAGGCTTATAAGGGCCTCCAGGCCAATAGCCTAGTATCATCCTATGAAACTATGAACCTTTATGATTCTTGGCATGTCCTATTTGTATACAATGCAGCTATTTGTCATCAAGATTACATTAAAACCTAGCTGTTACACTATATTAATAATATAATATAATATGGCGCAGTGGAGTAGCAGTTAGCATTATCACATCACAGCAAGAGGTTCTTCGGTTCAATTCTTGGCCTGGGTGCCTTCTGTGTGGAGTCTGCATGTTCTCCCTGTCTTTGTGGGGGTTTCCTCCGGGTATTTCAGTTTCCTCCCATGTTACAAAGGTGTGTGTCTGGAGCATTTCTCCCCGGGCTTCCTCTAAAAATCAACTCGTTCCAAGTTGGACTTTCCTGGTAAACAAATGTTAAACAAATATTGATTATTCTTTTGCACATGACTGAAGATAAGTCTACATAAATTACATCACATTACAATTTTTCATTTATATCTATTATTATGTTATTATAGAACTTTATGTTACAGGTTGTTATAGATTTATTTATAACATATGCATGCTGATATATGGTTTCAAGTCCCAACATTTCCACTTCTGACAATGATTTATCCAAAATGACCTTTTCCATTATTTTCTACAACAAGAAAATAAACTTATGAGTCTATATGACTTTGTCTATTCTCATTTCCCTTATAGATGGATTTAACAAGTGCATGCCTCTGATTTTTGAGGAACTGACCCGTGCTTAAATGACGTAGTGAATAAAAGATATAATGGCACTGGAAGTTCACACTGAAGTGTTCCCAGGGCATTATTATTAATTCCGTCTCCTCCCTGTGCTTTATCTGGGTCCAGTTTGCAGAGTACTATTTTCTATATAATCTAATTATTTTCAGTATCTAAAGTTGCCTAGATCTTACTATCAAAAATAACCCCCCTTTGCAGAGCCAAACTGCTTTGCTTAAGATTTTGTAAATATATCTATATGTTGTGTCTGACAATAAATTTGAGAATTTATAGAGAATTTATTGAATTATATGTTTTTATTCCTATCACATCTTATATATCTATAATTTGGTTTCCTATATGCTTAATATCTTTATATACATTTCTTCAAACTTTTCCTGATTTGGTCTCACAATAAGGGCCAGATTCTAAATGACTTCTCTTAGTGTAAGTGACTTAGTCCTGCCTACACTCCATGCATCTCAAATGATATCATCATTCAGTAAGACAGTAGATACAAGAAAAATAATTGTTCAAATTCATCACCATTTCCGTGGATCAGAAGAAAAATGACAAATGAGCAAATCAATAATGACTTCAAAATCAAAGTAAAATGAAACTTTACACTTAATCTTTAAATTTAACAAAATAAAAGCCCCACATTAAAAAGGGAGCCAACAAAATTGTTGTTTTTATATCTGGACATTCATACATTCACTTTTGTGTAGGTCTACTTTATGGATAGGCCTTACACTGGAGTTAGTCATTTACATCAAGAGCAAGTCTTTTGGAATCTGGCCCCATGTTTAATTTGTACTTCCAGTTTATTTATTTCAATTTAAGTTATAGTTCAACTTCATTTCTATTTCTTACATTTTTGTTTCTCATCTTTAAGTATTTTGTTCTTACAGAAATATATTCTCCTGACCATGTGTGTCTAGATCCCGATGTTAAACTTTTTTTCCCATTCAAATGATTTTCCTTTCAACACGTGTCATTCCTTCTACCATCTTTCCACCAAAGCATAATTCCAATTAATTTTACAGTGACTGCTTTGTTTCCATATTGTCTGTCTGTAATCTTCTGTGCATTGGTTTAGACTTGAGTCAGGCAGAATAATCTAGCAGTAGTTTAACCTTTATAACCCCATGATCACTGCACATCAAAGGTAGTAAAATATGACTTGAAGTAATAATGATCTCCTTAGAAATACTAACAGTACGCAGTACGTTCCATGCCTTGGTAGGTTTGTTTACAGTCTGCAACAATTGTTTCTGAACATATGCTGTTAAATAATTTCCTTGCTAATATTGTAGAACTAGTATTGTTCCAGTCTGTTTATGGCAATTTTAATTTCCCAGCTACTATTATTTTTCCGTCCTGTGTTTCATACAAAAAGTGTATTGAATTCCTCTAGGTCATCAGTACTTGACTTTGGTGGTCTCTACAATCCAACAACTGTAATCTCTTCCAGATTTGTCTTTATTGTCACAGTCACACAATCTACTGTATTAGTGTTATTAACAAAGAAGTAATAATCACAAGTCTCATAACAATCTTAAATCCCTAGGATAACACATCTATCTGAGTTTTTGTTAGAATGTCTGTTACAAAAAAAAAAAAACAGTCATACTCTGACAGAACTGGTTTCTAGTCATTGTTCTTTAACTATGAGTCACAAACAATAACATTTTTTGTGAACACGACAAACTTTCCAATAAAAATGTAATACTAATAAGCCTAGTATTAACAACAAACAAATTAATCAAATGATGATATCTCTGAACTATTAAATTGCTAATTTGGCAAAAATCTTGTCTTGTGTTAATCAAATATTTTCCCTAGGCCCATCATCTTTTAACAGCTTTATTGAATTATCGCTTAAGACATAGGCGGTGCTGCGGTAGCGTTGTCACCTCACAGCAAGACGTTGTCCCGTTCGATTCTCAGCTAGAGCGTCTTCTGTGTGGAGACATGCGTGAATGGGTGTACCTTCGTTGAAGGTTGTGCATCAGGGCTGGCAACTCGGCATGTAAAAATCTACTGCCAATCATTAGCGGACCGGAGTTCCACTGTGGCGACCCCTAATTGGGAAAAGCCAAAATACACAACAACAACTTAAGACATAGGCAAACATACATTTATATAAAAGAAAACAAACCATATTAACATATTTCCAGTTGAAAATGTTATACATCACATATTTTCTTTTGTATATTTATTGTCAATTCAGCATTATACAACTTGATCAACTCCTGCCTTCCCTTAAACCTCACTCCTCCAAAACATTATTCTGCATGTATTGTTCCCACAGTTTCCATTTTTATGTAATTTGCTCCCACCCTTTTCTAATGATCCAACCTCCAGTTCTTAAGTCTCTTTTACAATATTCAATACTTCAAACATTGTAATATTTCTGTTGCATTAATTCTCTTCCCATATCTTGACAAGGGGACCTCATCCTGTCTAAATACATGTGTGCCCAAAATTAAACTTGGATGTTCTACATATTCCCAATTTTTAAAATGGGCCATGTCTTCCATGTAAGTATTTACACAAAAGATATTTGTATTTATGATGATCTGGCTTTCCTTTCTATATGTTTGTTTCTTTCTTTCTTTCAGCTTTTCCTGGTTAGGGGTCGCCACAGCAGAACTCCGGCCCGCTAATGATTGGCAGTAGAGTTTTACATGCTGGCTTGCCAGGCCCAACGCACAACCTTCAACGAAGGAACGCCCATTCACGCATGTCGCCACACAGAAGACGCTCTGAGAATTGAACGGGCAAAGTCTAATTGTGAGGCAACAACGCTACCGCAGCACCACCAATGTCATTTGTGAAAAATACATCCTACAAGCCTTGTAATTTGCCACAGTTCGACAATCTACAATATTAGCATTATTAACAAAGAAGTAATGATCATAGGGTTGTAAGTTTCCTACTAAAAGTCAATGAGACCTTGAAGATGTGATCATTTGAACCAAGATGAGTAAATAACAGCTCTGTATTTCCTTCAATTTAAGCATCCCAAAGCCCTCCTGACAGTCTGGATTTTTGCTCCTGGCAAGCATAACATTATTTGATGTTCATAAGCCTCTCTATAAATGCGAGTATCAGTTCCATTAATAACTGAATCTCCAGTTACTAGCATATCATTTCTTTTTTATGCCAGTATATAATTTCTGACTGGATATGAAGAATCTCCCACTTCTAATTCAGTACTATCTGCTCTTTCTGTTAGTTGTAAGGAATCGCCTTTAATCTTATTAATGTCGCTCTTTTTCACCACTTCGTTTGCAGTTCTACAATTCTCATCTAGCTGCTTTTGTACTTCCACAGCCAGGGCCATGCTGTCAACTTCAGTCTTTCTCCCCTTTCTTATTAGAGCAGATCTCTCAACTGCCCAGATTTTTGCAGAATGTCCAGATATTTGGCTCATATTTTTCCTCCATTCTTTATACAATTTGTGTTTTTCCTGGCAAATCAGTGAGGACTGAAGTCACTAAATAATGACAAACACTTGAGTTTCAGTCTTTCTATCCTGCAGAAAATGCATGTTAATTCAAAACTTGTTGTTCAAGCAACTTTCTAAACTTCCAAGAGAAATATTTAAAATCTGTCTCTATTTTACAACCTTTGCCCCCACCATTATGTTGGCTCTGTACAGATTTCTTGCAGTGAGATATTGAGAGGTATGTATTAGAGGAATGTTTGTCAATCCTTCAAAATTTAGTTTCAATTTCTGTGTTTTTAGCCTGTCCCTTGTCTTCTTTTTTCTACCTTCTCTGTTGGAAAAAGTATGCAATTTTCTGCAGACTAAATGATCTGTGACTGAACAATGTTATCATTCCCTGTTTCTTTCTGATGACAGACACCACATCAGGTTCAACCACATACTCCCATATTTCTATACCAACCCTTCCACAAACTACATTATGCTCCATGACCACTGGCCACCACAGTACACATCAGCAGCATTCGTGACACAGCATTTCCATCCCACCAATGAATGAAGTCATCCCTGACTACTAGAGTGTGAGACTACTACAGCTATCTCCCATGACCTTGTCTCTTATGACAGTGCTGCTGTCACCTGTCAGTTTGTCCTCCCCCCATACAAATGATAATGATGATTGTACTCTGCCCACTCTTTAACTTGTGTGGGTAATGTAAAGTCTAATGCAAACAGTGAACAGTCTTGCACATCCTGGGTCTGAGAATGCATGCATCATTCTATTCTGTGTTGTCTGTATCATGGGACATAGTCTCAGACCAGATGCTGCCTCTTTACCAGTGCCATGATGTACTGTGCTCACTTGTACCTCACATGGGATCCCACGGCTACATGTTCCTCATTTAAATGGCTGTCTTGCTCCTCATATGCTTCTCCAAAATATGGTGGCCTTGCTGTAATGTTCCCCTGATAATGTAGCTGTTTCTACACAACTATCTTATATAACATGGAGCTCACAATAAATAATTGGTTGCATGTCTCAGAGGAATATTAGAGTACCCTACTAGATGCATTAAGGCAGTGGAATTTTCCTTTAAGTTGGCCAAAAATGTGTTCCACCACACTCTGTGTTTATGCATGCACAGAATTATATGCAATCTCTACAAATGGGGCTCATCAGCTATGGCCCCAGTGCATATCTGGCATCCTTTGCAACACACAATTATGACACCATTAGATGTGGCCTTCTATTAGATTGCATGATAACTGTATATACTGGCCTTTATACCCACCTACTTGGGCACCTACCAAGTAGATGATTCTCCGAGAAGCATGAAATGAAACTAATTGGATATATGCCAGATATGAGAATCATGGGAAGCATCTGTGTGACACACAGAACCATTAGAGATGATACCCTGGCAACTGTATACCACATGACATTTGATGAAGTTTAAGCCCTTCCTGTTGGTGTATCTGATGCCCTGTAGTCCACATGATGCCTTGATGGCAATGTGAGTACAGTCAATGCTACCCAGGGTCTGGGGAAACAGGCAATGATATAAAATGCCTGCATAGTGATGTCTCTTTCTCCTGTGCAGCTCTTCTGAACCACATGGGCTCCTTCACATCCTGCCACATAATGTTGAAGAACCACTGTAGGATATGTGAGACTGATGTCTGTAGGATATGTGAGGCTGATGTCTGTGAAATCCCTAGTTTGTCACCAATAGGTTGCTGAAAGGACCCTGCAGCAAGAAACAGTTAAAGCTTCACATACATTAGGATCCACTAACATGGCTCAGGTGGCCACATATTCCCCTTGATTCCACATGTGGGCAACACATTTTGATAAATTCCTTTATGGTATCATTATGCAAATGGAAAGTGGTCCATGGTCTGCTGATCAGCTAGGTGGTGTAGATTAGAGGCATTGAGGCACGCAATGTCATATGCACTGACTCCAAGAGCAGCCATTAACATGTAAGGCTCTATTATAGCTGCTACTATTGCAAAGATTGCAGCATCCTGTTTCCAGGCATTTCCTAGTATCTGCAACAGCTGAATGTAGCTGTGCAGCATTCTTGTTTTCTACAGCTATGAATAGCTTTGCCAAGATTGATGGCATCATTTGTAAAAATGCTGCCCCTAATTTTGTCTGGAATCTCATTTTATTTTTATTTTATTTTACTTATTATACATTTGTTTACCGGGAAAGTCTAACTGGTCACATGTCCTTTTTCAGCAGAGGCCCAGGGAGAAAAGCTCCAGAAGAACAGCAGCGTATATATAAAAAATAGTAGTATACATTGTTCAAGGTACTATCAACTAGTTTAACTAACAAAATAGCAGTGTAGTATAAGACAAATATACGGCTATTGTGATACTACATAGCATGCTATTTTTACCCTAGCACAACCTTGCTAATTGGGTCTCTAAACAGACTTTTCCCTACTTGTAACCACTTTCCACATTACTTTTCACAGCACTATGCACTAACTGCCTATGAATACTGGCACAGTATTTTACTGACTGAATTACATGTGGTTTTACATTTAATGTGTCAGTTATTTCTTAGCAAGATCAAGATAAGTAATGGACACTGTTATAGGTTCATAGATTCACAGGTACTTACTATGCTATTGATCTGTGAAGTTCTTTAGAAGCCTAACTCCACATTCCCAAGAAATGTTTAGCTCTTGTAATTTTAAGTGCAAATAATTCAGAGCTAGCAAAACATTTACATGTTATCCCTTTCCATAAGGGAGAAGGGTGCTAAACCAGGGATGAATTTTTGGTTTTGCATCCATTTGTCCAGACTATGTTTGAATAGAGTAAGGGGAAGGACTTTGCATCAAGTGGAGGGGAAGATGATTCCCTAGAAGTGGTATTCTCTGTTAATCATGTCTATCCCTCCAACATGTTCTATTCATGTTGAAGAAGAGATTACGGTCTCTTGAGCTGATGTTTATGCTACCAAAGGACTTGTGGATATGCAAATCTGAGAGAACATGGCATACCTTTCAACCTGTTAGAGCAAGAAATCTGGACAAAGCCATAAATAATACAGGGACAATGGCCCAAAAATAGGGACATTTTTAAATATTCTTCTTGCAAACCTAGGAAGTTGACAGAATAACAGGTTTTGCATTACCATGTATTTTCTGAAGGGTATGAAGTATGAAATTCAACTGTATTTCATTATTTTATGACTTCCATCCTCAATGATTTGCCAGAAAACCACAATTTTAGAATGAAACATACAAAAAATACGAGGCAAAAATCTGGACAGTTGAGAGGTATGGAACAGGGACTGTTGAGGCTCTGTACATGAGGCAGAGATTAACCATTAACAGCCTGTATGACACCAAGAAGAGGGATAAGACTTTGAGATGGTCAGTGTAGTTTTTGTATTTTAGACCCTTGACTTTCTTAGTGAGAAAGCATTGTAGTCATTCAAGTTGTATTACGTGTCTGGATAAACCAAAGGGGACATTATATTCAATGATCAGGCTAATAAGTGCTGAATACAGAGGAATGATCACACCCCTGGACCTAGACACCATACCCTTAGTAATAAGCTCTGCAATGAAAAAGGACTTTCTTAAAATAGTGAATACATGGTAATTGAAGGACAGTTTGTTGTTCATATAGGTTCCCAGATCGCTAACCATCTGATTGATTTTCAGGGGTGGATGTTGCCAATGTGATAGTTACAGGGTAAATCATGCTTGCCAAAAATGATTATTAAACATATTTTGGTGTTTAGATTTAGTCCTTGTTCTGAAATCAGTTATTTGTTTGAGAAGGGCCCTCTTGGAGAATCTCGGTGTCCTCTGGAGAGTTTTGCCAAAAATGATTATTAAACATATTTTGGTGTTTAGATTTAGTCCTTGTTCTGAAATCAGTTATTTGTTTGAGAAGAGCCCTCTTGGAGAATCTCGGTGTCCTCTGGAGAGTTTTGCCAAAAATGATTATTAAACATATTTTGGTGTTTAGATTTAGTCCTTGTTCTGAAATCAGTTATTTGTTTGAGAAGGGCCCTCTTGGAGAATCTCGGTGTCCTCTGGAGAGTTTTGCCAAAAATGATTATTAAACATATTTTGGTGTTTAGATTTAGTCCTTGTTCTGAAATCAGTTATTTGTTTGAGAAGGGCCCTCTTGGAGAATCTCAGTGTCCTCTGGAGAGTTTATGATGGAATCAAGTTTACAGTCACAGCCATAAACCCTTAACATTAGCTTTGACTTCCGAGAAGTAAATTTTATTTATTTATTTATGTATTTACATTTGTTTATTTATTTATTTACATTTGTTTACCGGGAAATTCCGACTGGACACAGGTCCTTTTTCAGCAGAGGCCTGGGGGAGAAAAGCTCCACAGAAAGACATGGTAGATGAGAAGACAATAACAATAAAGGTATGTATACAGTAGAAGTGATCATGACATGGAGTAATACAGGAGTAAAATAGGTACAATTGAGTAGGAGCTCTAATTACAAACATTGAGAAATAAGAAGTAAAACACAGTGCTACAAATTTTCTAAACAGTGACTAGATAACAATAATAGTAGACTAAATGATAACTAAATCCTGAAGGATTAACAAGTAGTGAGTAATCTTCAGTTCAGTTTTATAGTGATAGAGGGGGTACTCTATCTAAATCTGGGAAAGGAGAGAAGGGTTGAAGGGGAGGGTTATTAGTCGGGGTTTGGACAAGGACAAAGCCAGTGAGAAATTAGGTGAGATTTAAGTGCAGTCTTGAAAAGACTGCAGGAAGAGTAGTTATGGCAATGGGAAGGTTGTTCCAGAGCTTGGATATAGCGCAGGAAAAAAGTGCTTCACCTGCTGAGTTTTTGGCTTTGGTGACCTAGAGTAGATTTTTGTTGGAGGAGCGTAGTGGTCTAGAAGAGTGGTAGGGTTTGAGCATTGTATGGAGTGATGGGATACGAAGAGGGTGGTTTACTAGTTTATGAGCAAAGGTGAGTTGAGTCTGATGTAGGAGTTGTGGGAGTTCAAGCCAGTCAGGATTTCTAAGGGAGACTTAAAGACTTAAGGGAGATTTAAATGCCAAAAAGTAGTCATCCAAGGACTTATCCCTGGGGTACACAAGTTTTTGTTTGTGTCTTTCAGCTTTTCCCGGTTAGGGGTCGCCACAGCAGAACTCCGGTCTGCTAATGATTGGCAGTAGATTTTTACGTACTGGCTTGCTGGGCCTAACACACAACCTTCAACGAAGGAATGCCAATTTACGCATGTCGCTACACAGAAGACGCTCTAACTGAGAATTGAATGGGCAACGTCGAACTGTGAGGCGACAACACTACCGCAGCACCACCACCGCAGTCCCCCTGGGGTACACAAGTGTGTTTTGTTTTTGCAGCAAACCTAGCCTTACCTCTAATAAAATAGGACTGAATGGTCTTTGAATACTACACTTCCTCTCCTGGTGGAATTTGTTCTTTCTAACTGGACCGAAAGGTTTAATTTATTCTACTTAAAGCATTGTGAAAGTGATTCTGTTACAGCTGTGGAGCTACGGCTTGATTTTTTCCATTAAAGGTTTGTTCTTCGGTAGGATTGTTTAACGAAGAAGTCAGGTGATACTGTGTTCATTTTGGTGAGCTAGTCAAGAGAAAGTGAATGCTACTAAGATTTATTGTTCAGTAAGACAGCCCAGTGGTGTAGGGATATTTAGTCCTGACTATGGCCCAGATAGACTTAGTTCAATTAGAGGTTAAGTTGCTTGATGGAGCTGACAGAGAGGATGGGCATGCCCATCCAGGGAGTAGGGGGCACAGCCACTCATGGGCTATAGCAGACATTTGAAAGAAGGGATGGGCCTGTGACCATGGAACATGAGTGTGGTCCACCAAACCACTACTGGGCAGTAGCCTTCAGTAAGTGAGTGCACATGAGCATACACTTATGTAAGGGAAGGCATTGTAGATTCCTGCAGTGAAGTGCATCTCTCTCTGCCCATGCGGTGGGGCTAAGTAAATAATAAGTAAAATCTTCTCATTAGCAGGATGCTGCCAAAAACACATGCCTGGTTAGATCTGAGGGTGATCCCTACCACTAGAGAAAGAATGGGTTCAAGTCCTATGGGTGGAGGCTTGGTGGTCAGCAAGTACGTGGACAAAAAGCATATTAAGCAAAAGTTTTATTGATCCTTTTTTTCTGGCATCAAGCTTAGTCTTGCTTTCTTCCTCTCCTGTTCTGTCAGTCATACAGCAGGAGCCAGTTGCAGCAGTTTCAATCTGCCAATCAGCCAAAACAACGTGGAGATGTAGCTAAAGGGAAATGCTGCGTATACAGATCCCACATTGTGTCTTACCTTTGGTGGCGCATGATATACTAGCAAAGGCTTCTCATGTATGTAATGTGCACACCTTGCTTTGTGAGTTTCTTATTAAACCATGTACCAGAAATGTGTCAAAATGTCATCAGTAAATATTGATGGTTCTGTAGATACAGTAAGACCAATGCTCTGTGCAGCTGTTACAAAGCAAATCTAGTAATGAGTGATTTCTACATAAAGCTTTGTGGTTTAGTGGTACATTGACCATCTGTGTAAATGGATAATCAGAGTTTTGTACGGTTGACAGAATGGAAATTACAATCTGAACTGAAGTCACCCAGTAGAATGGAAGTTAATTGCTGAAGGTGACAAAGCATCCTATACATTAACAGCTGTAGGTGAGGTAAGTGGTAGCATATAGAGTAAATAGTTTGCTAATGTGCACTCAAAGACCAGCCAGTTAGGGTCATGTCTGTTAGTCTTTGAAGACAGAGTGATGAGCCTACAGTTTAATGAATTTCTCATTAAAAGAAGTGTACCCCAGGTGTCAGCCAATTGCTTGCTTCTTCACAGATTAAGTCACAGTTGCTCAGGCTTCATTGTCCGATGTAGTTATTGCCCATTTTTGATAAAGAAGCAATGTCTGTTTTCTCACATCCTAGTGCAATTTTGCTTGTCTAAGGTCACAGCATCCCAGAGCAAGGTCAAAGTCAGTTTTACCTTGTGTTTAACTGATTAATGTAATTGCACCTTGGAGAATAAACAGAGTGAGAATAATAAAATAAGGACAGTTGTGCTACTGGGGTCCCCAAATGGGGGTGCAGGAGGGCCTTCACAAACAAGAAATAATTTGTTTACTGTGCAGTGTATTTGCCTATAAATTTATAGGCTCAAATACATCTTTCTGAAGTTTGTGTGTACTTGGCCTGTCAGTTGCAAGGACCTTAAGCCAAAAAAGTGAAAGAAGCAGGCTAGGTTTGAGCATTCACAGTGGATCCAAGCACACTAAACATGCTTTAGTATCTTGTCTTTGGTTCTGAAATGTTTAAGAGGTGAGTACAGAGAATAAATATTATCTTCTGGTTTAAGGTAGGATTCAGAGATATCCACAGCACAATGCATCCGACAAGGGAAACAGGCTTAAGGTGGAGACACTTTGTTTCTTTTACTATTATCATTGAAACCATCAGTACTAATACCCTTCTTTGTGTGTTATTTCAAATCAATAGCTATCATAGGTGAACTGTAATAAAAAATAGCTGAATGAGCAATGATAGTTCTCTATAAACAGTAACAAAAGATAATATGAAAGGATGTATTCAGAACATTCACAGTGCAGCATAATTTAAACTTTCTGTATGAGTGGACATGTGTTGCTTAGATTAGTATGCTAAAATTATATTATATAAAAATAGCAACGAGGGTAAAAATTAAGTAAATTAACTGAGGTGCTGACATAAGTTGCAGGCCAAATCTACTGACTTTACAAACGACTAGAATAAAACTGAGATAGCCCTGGGGATGTGTAGGACGGGCCCCATCTACTTCTACATAAAAACAATCAGTCAGCCAGTTGTGCACGACACATCAAACATATGATTCACTTGTACTAATATAATAAGGATACATAAAAACTATCGGTCAATCAGTTGTGCACAATACATCAAAATACAAATAACCTGTATTAATATAATAAGGATACATAAAAGCAATCGATCAGCCAGTTGTGCATGACACATCAACCATATGAATCACCTGTATTAATATAATAAGGATACATAAAAGCAATCGATCAGCCGGTTGTGCATGACACATCAAACATATGAATCACCTGTATTAATATAATAAGGATACATAAAAGCAATCGATCAGCCGGTTGTGCATGACACATCAACCATATGAATCACCTGTATTAATATAATAAGGATACATAAAAGCAATCGATCAGCGGTTGTGCATGACACATCAAACATATGAATCACCTGTATTAATATAATAAGGATACATAAAAGCAATCGATCAGCCGGTTGTGCATGACACATCAAACATATGAATCACCTGTATTAATATAATAAGGAGAGACTAAGTAGCTGTCAGTTCTTCACTGAGGTAAATTTTACCTAACAGTACAGCACCCATGTATAGTGATATTTACCACTAACAGCTCATAGCTTAAGCATTAAGTACACCTGCTAAACCGGAAATGTAGCAGCAGCAAATTCATTATCCAGCACTGTACAGATCGTACAAAATAATCAAAGTACAGACTTGTTGTTAAACAAATTGTAATATAAATCAAATGGGTTCACCTTGATTTAATGGGTGGCATTATGTAACGTACTAGAATATCATTGCTATGGTATCAAACCACAAACTACACACAGTTAACACAAGGATATTAAAATTCTGGGAGTATGCAGACTATGTAATAATGATATAATATGGAACTTCGATTAATTGGGAATGTAGCAATCAGAAAGCCTGGGAATGTCAAATAGTATAGTGATCTGTAGACTGTTGAAGATAGGATTGCAGTAATGTGAGGTAAGATCTTTTTTTTTATCCTGTCAGGCAACCAGATATAGCAATTATATTTGCATTCAGAATGGGGCTACAGACTGGCTCTGGATAAAAGCAGCTTCTCATTTGCTCAGTTTAAGGTCTGGCTACAGTGTTTGTGTGTAAAAAATTTTAAACTGTCACTGATTTTACAGATCTCTCTGACTTTGACTTATCCTTTGGTCTGAACCTAATCATTTTTTTCTTAAATCCTTATAGGTGATTACTAGACTAATGACCCTAAAGGGCAGGGAGGAACTCTGCTTCACATGGATGAGAAGCCCGTTCCAGAGAAGGGGTAGTGTCTGAGACACGTCCCTCCAACATGTCTTATTTATGTTGCGGATGAGGTTCAGGTCCCTACATCAGGTGGTTCTTATAATATTTGTTTTATGGATGTGCAACAGGTCCATAAGGACTGGATCAGAGGCTGCTTTGAAAGCCAGTTATACATCACCCCTCAGCAGTTTGTAGGAGACTCAGTCTCCTTGTTCATAGTCTGTAAGAGACTGAGTAAGAGGATAAAGCTTTGAGGTGGTCTGCGTGGGATATGTTTTCTACAACATGTATTCTTTTTTGTGAAGAACCTCTGGGGATGCTCCAGTTTGGTCAGGTAAATACTAATGGAAGCATTGGACTCACTGACTGATCTGATGAGGGTAGAGTACAACGCAGCAATGATATCTCCAAACCTAGATGTTATCTATACCCTTGTTTATAAGTGGTGCAACTTAGAATTATTTCCTTATTACAGTAGACACATGATGGTCAAAGGCCAAGTCACTGTCTATATATACTCCCAAGTCCCTGACAACAGAGTCAACTCTTAGCAATATAGTACCAATACAGTAATTTCCAGAGTGGTCGTCTTTCCAAAAAGTTTTATGCATTTTTTGGCACTGAGTTTTAAACTGTGATTCTGGCACGAGTTATATTAGTCCATGTCAGGCCTTCTTGGATGATATTTGTGCCTTTGGGGAATTTTATAACTGCATCTGGCTTGCAATCACCTGTGAATTTGGTCAGCCAAAGGCCTTTGACACTGGCCTCGACTTCACAGAAGAAGACACCAAGAAGAAGTGGTCCCACTCTGCTACTGACTGACCTTTTTATGGAGGTAGATGCCCATCCTGACTTCTTGTGCCCTATCTGTGAGCCAGCTGACTATCCAACAGGTGATTTACGAGTGTATACCTAGTTTTGTAAGCTTGACTATAATGCTCAAGTGGGATATTGTGTCAAATATTTTGGCCAGGTCAGGATAGGAGTTGTGCATCATTTTGCCATTGTCTATTACTTTGGTGACTTACTCAAAGAAATCCATCAGGTTGAGAAGGCATGACATGCCCTTGAAAAAATCAAACTGGGTTGAATCCAATATCTGAAGGTTTCCTATGTTATTATTTATCATGTCCATAATTATTCTTTCCATGATCTTAGATATGAGACTATTCAGGCTTATGGGTCAGTAATTTCCTAGGTCCATTCACTTAGCAAGAAGCATGTTTGAAGACAATAACTGAATAGTGCTTCTAATGGTGCTAGTATGTCATGTTTCTTTCTATTAAGGAGGCATCCTGGGATTTCATCAGGTCCCATAGATGCAGAGATTTTGGCGTAGAGAGCACATTGAGGACCTTTTCCCTAGTGATAGTTGGGGAGTGTGCTTGGAGCTATTTCTTGATGGGTGTCTGGCAGGAAGGCAGGGTAAAATTGGAGATGAATTTATCTGACAGTAGATTTACTACATCATCTGACTCAGTACAGGTGGCTATATTTATAATTAGTCTGGCACATTGTCATGTGTTGCCTTTGATGTATTGGACTAAAGCGAATAATGTCTTGTAGTTACCGTTAGCCTAGGAGGATACTTTTACCTCAAATTTGGCTTTGGTAGACTTAAATTAGACTGCTGAGTTGTTTATTAATTTGATGAGGGGAGCTCTTAACTTGCTGGACATTGCAGTAAGACAAAAACAACTGAAACAACTGAAAAGGTTTTGAGGCTTAAGAACCTAGCTAGATAATACTGTCCAATGTTGTTTAACAGTGCTGTTTATGGTATTTTTATAAGTTGATTTAACACTGACCCTAGAAATTTAGTTTTAGTATATTTTTAATATTTTTAATGTTTTTCAACATTTTTACTATAAATAATAATAAAAGTAGATTTTAGCTTTTAACAGGGCATTTATTTTGAGAGAAGTGTGGGTTGATTACTTGTATTTATGTACTGACGTTTTTACACATTTACGCAAGTGCTTTTTTGCTACCCAGTTACTGTTTTAAGTATTTAATTGCACTTAATTGTTTAATTACCAGGTTTTATAAGCATTGCCACCTGAAAACAATTTGTCTGAAGAAGTTTTGTGATTCACACAGGACGAAAAGCAGAGAAAAGTGTGTTGCTTAACTTAACGATAAATTTTCGTTTTATATTTGCTGGACGGTGGCTTGTGTCATTGGTTGCCTTTTCTGTTTTTTTTGCTGGACATTGCACTTTCTATTTTTGGCTGTGATTTTCTTTCTTTTGTTAAATAACCTATTGATACTGGAATTCTATCATGGTGGTTTGTTTTTAGAGTCAGTTCTGTCCTTATTTTGGGTAGGTACCACACCCTCTGTGCAATTATATACATGATTGTACAGGGTTTTTATGAATAACTCTGCATAGGCAGCACTGTTCCCTGGGTTGAGGGGGCTTGAAAGTACACTAAGGTGTCACTTTAAAGTTGAAAGTTAGCCTTGGAATAATTCCTAAAATTACCAGGGATACCTGATGTCCCAGGTTTTATTTTTATTTTGAAGAGATAGCTTTATGGCCTGATGTGATCACTGAAGATGTTACACTTGGGGGAATGTAACATTCCCCCATGTTGAGGAGGACTAGGTCAAGGATGCTTGCTCCCCTAGTGGGTGTACAGGCTAGCTGGTCAGTGGGGTAGTTGAAGTCACTCATGATTATGCTCTCGACTGAATGGAGAGTGACTCAAGTTCATTTAAGTAATTGGTATGCATTTCCTGGGTAATAGAGGGGGGCCTATAGTTTGCAAGGATATGGTAGGGGTTTTGTTTATGGTCCATTGGAGGAGATCAAGTGTGTCATACTGCTGGACCAGCTTTGAGGTGTGTGATTATTTTTTATATAAAATGAGGCACTTCCCTTTGTCCTTTTCTCTGCACTAGCTAGCCTGTGTGTTTGGAAGCAAGCCCTACACTGCTGGGGTGCTCTCAGTGGCTTTAAACCATGTCTCAGCAACTACTCAAACATCTACATTCTCCAGGGAGAGTTGAGCTTCCAGGGAGTATATTTTTTGTTTAGACACCTGGCAATGAACAGTATCACCTTTAGGATGCTCTGGGTTGGTTTATCTTTGTTGGATGGTTTATAAGTTGGCAATGCCTAAAAAGCACTATAGGAATGGACAAGGTTTTAGCCAATATTTGAACACCTAGAGGAGAGTTGTGCAGACCACTCTTGGTGAAACATCATGGTCTATTGACCAAATTCTCCCAAGCTGACAAATATTATGCCCCCTTCGAATGACACCAAAAACTAAGCCATTTATTAAAACCAATTATGTTTTGTTCATATTGTGGCATTATCCTTGGAGAAGATAGAATGCTGCTCAATGCTAGGCTCATACTGGCCTGGGAAACATAATCCGAGAGCTCCATTACATTTTTCTTCATATAGTCTAGGGAGATATTTCTTAGATCATTTACTCCCGTGTAAACTGTGATTGAGTCATACTGCTACTTATGGTTCATGGACCTGAGTGCATGCGTAATTTCACAGACTTTGGCCCTGATAGGTAACTGACCATAACCCTCTCATTGCTCAGCCTGTTAAGTGAGACATTGTTGTGCCTCACAATGTAATCTTCTATGACCAAAACGTTGGATTACATGGTGGTCTGCCTTACGGGCATAGACATAGAGACACTGTGTGAGTTGAAGCTGAATGTGTCATATTGGGTGTTGCGCTGATAGTATGTTTTTGAAGCCATTGAGGGATTTTATTGTAATTACTGCATCTGAGAGGACTTTGAAGTTTTGGTTTGGATAGATTACTTTTAGGAGCCTTAGCATATGTCGATATATATGTTTGTCCTGTAGAGTGCGTGCGTGTGTGTGTGTGTGTGTGTGTGTGTGTGTGTGTGTGTCAGGTATTCTGCAGTGTTTTGTATTTCTGACAGCCTGTTTTTATTTGTAGTGGCTATTTGTGACAGCCCTGCCTCCAGAGACAGTATATAAACACATCTCTCACATACTGTATCGGATTTTGTGAGTATTAGGTGGCTGTCAGTAAACAAGACAATTTCTACATTGTCTTAGGATGCCCATTTCAGGGACAGTAGGAGAGTGCAGCTTCATAGTATCACGTAATATATATGTAAATGTGTGAGTGTGTGTGTATATATATATATATATATATATATATATATATATAAATATAAACTGCGTAGGTCGACCGGTCACATGGTCAACCCAAAATCCTGAATCCGGAACTGTGAAATTGCGGCCAGGTCAAAACTGAATACATCGACAACCATAGTTTGATGTATTCACATAGCAGGAGGAGACGTCAGTCAGCCATGCTATGCAGCTTACTGTACCTTGACATTCCATAGTCAACAGTATGTTTATTTTACTATTTTGCAGGGGGACAAGCCCCCCTGCACCCCCCCATGTGGTGGGCTGCTCCCCCACACCACTTGCCAACTTCGAGATAGCACTGCAGTGAGGAAATGGGTTAATTCCCTGTTCCTCACTGAACTGCAATTTCCACTCAAAATGCCAAACTCAAATACACAAACTACACTACCCATTCGATGTGATGTAGTCAAAATACTTGGGTTCACAAAACTGCCCATTGGAAAACTGCATTCCGACAGTGTCACTCTCAACCGAATGCAGTTCGCAATGGTGATTGTAAACATATATATATATAAGTGTGTGTATATATGTAGTAACAACATATGTGGTAACAAGGGATTATATCCTCCTCTTTGTGTAACCGCTGTGCAGGGGAACAGATTTGGATGGGTGCTAGTTAGGAAAGAAATAAAATACAGTCTTAGCCTAACTTAATGGAGCAAATCCCCTCCTCCCACAAACCTGGTGCTCACTGAGCAAATACATACTCAGAAACTCTTAGTGGAGTAGTTTTATAGGAAATTTGAGATTCTAAGCCCTGTGTTTATACAGAGCACTGTGAACACAATGACCATCTACAGGCAAAGAAACTGACTAAGCCAACAAAATAGTCCACTGGTCAGTCACAAAAACACAACTGAAGCTTGCCTCTGTGATTTTTAAGCCTAGAATAGACCAGGCTACCCTGTAAACCCACTGGAGAGCAAACCTAACCTTTCTTAATGTAGTCACACAACGGTGAGTTCAAAGTGCAAAAAAATATAGAACAAGCAACAAATTAACTAGCAAACACTTCCTTGAGTAAAAATGGCTGCAGTACAAAAAACAGCAATTAAGATCAGTGAAATACAATGGCACTTTACAATAATGAAGTACAGAACTGCAATAAATAATTGACAATATAGCAACAGCACACTTAAATAACTAAGAAAAGTACAAAATATCAAAATACAATACTTATCTGTGTTAGGATGATTGAAACAAAACACACAGTAGTCAGTGCTGATGACTTTATACAATTGTCAGTGACGACAATATTTCTGGCTCATCATTGAGGATTGCAACCTCTAAATTGGAGGGGTTGCCTGGCTGCAGATGAAAGCAACTTACCCTTTGTCTTTTGATTATTTTAGTCTGGATTTACATGACCAGTGTTTATTTGTATGTAATACACAACATATTCATTCTGATGATTGTATGAAGCAAAATTGAGAATGTCCCTGAGTTTACCTTATATTTTGGTCCATGTCTCATAAAATAAGTGGTTTTATGGCAAATCATTGAGTCACTAAATGGAGGTAGGACTGGCTGTGAATAAAAGCAACTTACACTCATGTCATTTGCTTATTTGTAAAGTCTGGATTTAGAGGACTGGCATGCATTGGTATGAAATTCATTGGAATGTTTATTCTTTGGTAACTGGGTGAAACAAAGTTAAAACTGTCCCTGATTTTGTAGAATGCCCCTGACTGCCTCACATTTTTGGTCTATGCAACATAAAAGTTTTGATTTTATGGCAAATAATTAAGGATTGCAGTCATTAAATTATGAAAGACAGTTGTTCCTGCAGACTTCATATCCTTTAGAAATGAATGTCAATCCAAAAGCTGTTAGTCTAACAACTTTTTAAGTATATACAAGCAACATATAAAATCTGTATGCAATCTGCAGCAGATTAAATAAACTAACCACTCCCTGAGTCTTTGAAGACTCTTTTAAACAAATAGGGTTATGAACTCATTGAATGGACTATGGGAATTGGTGTTAGGAGTTTGGCAGAGGCAAGCCGCGGTGGTACAATGGTAGTATTGTTGCCTCACAGCAAGAGGTTCTCCTGTTCAATTCTCGGCTGGAGTGCCTTCTGTGTGAAGTCTGCATGTCCTCCCCGCGGTCGAGTGGCCTCCAAAGACATGCATGAATGGGTGTGCCTTCGCTGAATGTTGGGCGTCGGGCTGGCAACTCGGCACCATAAAAATTTATTGCCAATCATTAGTGTACCGCAGTTCCGCTTTGGCGACCCCAAACCGGGAAAAGCCGAAAAGACAAACAACATTCAAGAGGGCACTGTACTCAAGAAAAATAGATAAGTGGAAAGGTAGTGGAGGGGCAATAAACATGCAGACTACAAAGGCTTATTGTCTCCTTCTGCCATCAAATAAATGTAATGTATCATGTATTTTAAATGTTCACAAGATAGTATTACATGTCAGTATATTACTGTGTCTAATGGCATTATCATGTTACAGTTTGCCTCTGTTCCACTTCTTTGTGATGGAGAAGTTTTACAAATACATGTCAGTGCTCAGATTCCTGTAGAAGCAACCGTGTGGTGATATATTTATGGTGGATTTCTAAGTATCTTTGCATACAGGCTGAGATAGTGGTATGCTTGATATTTTAGACATGTGTCATTGATGTTGTCACATGGAATTTTAGATGGGTATAGCTGCATAAATCAAAGTTTACTGATACTTTTTTGGCGAGTGCAGATTGCGGATGGTCATTTGCCTGGTTTTGGCCTTATGTTTTACCAAAATGTGTGGAATACTCTAATTGGGGAGGAGAATGATAATGTTACACTGGGTCGCTGTCACTACGGCGGTTATGGACATTGTACTTGGGGAGGAGAATGATAATGTTACACTGGGTCGCTGTCATTATGGCGGTTATGGACATTGTACTTGGTGAGGAGAATGATAACGTTACACTGGGTCACTGTCACTATGACGGTTATGGACATTGTACTTGGGGAGGAGAATGATAACGTTACACTGGGTCACTGTCATTATGGCGGTTATGGACATTGTACTCAGTGAGGAGAATGATAATGTTACACTGGGTCACTGTCACTATGACGGTTATGGACATTGTACTTGGGGAGGAGAATGATAACGTTACACTGGGTCACTGTCATTATGGCGGTTATGGACATTGTACTTGGGGAGGAGAATGATAACTTTACACTGGGTCACTGTCACTATGACAGTTATGGACATTGTACTTGGGGAGGAGAATGATAAAGTTACACTGGGTCGCTGTCATTATGGCGGTTATGGACATTGTACTCGGTGAGGAGAATGATAACGTTACACTGGGTCACTGTCACTATGACGGTTATGGACATTGTACTTGGGGAGGAGAATGATAACGTTACACTGGGTCACTGTCACTATGACGGTTATGGACATTGTACTTGGGGAGGAGAATGATAACGTTACACTGGGTCGCTGTCATTATGGCGGTTATGGACATTGTACTTGGGGAGGAGAATGATAACGTTACACTGGGTCACTGTCACTATGACAGTTATGGACATTGTACTTGGGGAGGAGAATGATAACGTTACACTGGGTCGCTGTCATTATGGCGGTTATGGACATTGTACTCGGTGAGGAGAATGATAACGTTACACTGGGTCACTGTCACTATGACGGTTATGGACATTGTACTTGGGGAGGAGAATGATAACGTTACACTGGGTCACTGTCACTATGACGGTTATGGACATTGTACTTGGGGAGGAGAATGATAACGTTACACTGGGTCGCTGTCATTATGGCGGTTATGGACATTGTACTCGGTGAGGAGAATGATAACGTTACACTGGGTCACTGTCCCTATGACGGTTATGGACATTGTACTTGGGGAGGAGAATGATAACGTTATACTGGGTCGCTCTCATTATGGCGGTTATGGACATTGTACTTGGTGAGGAGAATGATAACGTTACACTGGGTCACTGTCACTATGACGGTTATGGACATTGTACTTGGGGAGGAGAATGATAACGTTACACTGGGTCGCTGTCATTATGGCGGTTATGGACATTGTACTTGGGGAGGAGAATGATAACGTTACACTGGGTCACTGTCACTATGAAGGTTATGGACATTGTACTTGGGGAGGAGAATGATAACGTTACACTGGGTCGCTGTCATTATGGCGGTTATGGACATTGTACTTGGTGAGGAGAATGATAACGTTACACTGGGTCACTGTCACTATGAAGGTTATGGACATTGTACTTGGTGAGGAGAATGATAACGTTACACTGGGTCACTGTCACTATGAAGGTTATGGACATTGTACTTGGGGAGGAGAATGATAACGTTACACTGGGTCGCTGTCATTATGGCGGTTATGGACATTGTACTTGGGGAGGAGAATGATAACGTTACACTGGGTCACTGTCACTATGACGGTTATGGACATTGTACTTGGGGAGGAGAATGATAACGTTACACTGGGTTGCTGTCACTATGACGGTTATGAACATTGTACTTGGGGAGGAGAATGATAACGTTACACTGGGTCGCTGTCATTATGGCGGTTATGGATATGGTACTTGGGGAGGAGAATGATAACGTTACACTGGGTCGCGGTCACTATGGCGGTTATGGACATTGTCTTGCATTTTAAGGGGATTTGCTGCTTCAACTTTGGTATGGAATTATAGTGTATTAGTCTTTTTTTAGCCTTCCCATTGTTTCAGTATACCCAGTTAGGACTGCCGGTTGTTCTGGAGGTATGGATTAAATACCCTGACACATTCTTTTGCTTACCAAGGCCCATGTCTCTGTAGTATGTTACTAAGATGGTAAATGGAGTCCCACATGGCTGCAGGTTTTAAGTCTTCTCTTAAAAAGCATCTTTTTTAATCCTTATATACTTGGTTTGAGCTGACAACTGCTGTATTAACTTCATATCAATGCCAATTTTACACTCATTCATTTGCATTAATAAACTACCTGCTTTCAAATTGAATTATTGCTTTATTTTGCAATTGTTTTATATGTCATGGTCTTCCTGTACTTTATATTGTGTTTTGCATTTAGATGCATAAACAAAACTAAAGTTGAAGTTGAGATTGAGAGACAATAAAGTACAATTCAGAGCCACACCGTGATATAGGTGAGAAAAAACTACGTTTTGTTTTTTGTTTTTTTAGTAATAGAGCAAAACTTGTTTCCAAAGTCCTGTCTTTCTTTCTTTGAGATTAGAAGAATATGACCATTGACAAGCATACCATTAAATGGTGAAAAATAGAAGACACCTGTCTCTATCACTTCCTCATGTAACAGCTTTTGTAAAACAGTATTTGTCCTACTTAGAGTGATTTAGATGCCATGGTAGTGGACTGATAAAAGGATTTCGGCAGCAATTCTTTGCTGCAGTCTAGCTTCAAAGTCAACCACTGATGTAGTGGTTCTTCCAAATGATGTATTAATGGAATTCTCTGTTCCATTCAAAAAGATCAATGAAACAATGGGCATAGATATGAAATCTGAGGGAAAGACTTGAGCTTCAAACTTCTGCATTACAGAGGTAGTGACGGTCTTTTAAAAAAAATTCTTTAAGGTTGAGAAAATATTTAAGAGATTCCATTAGCTGTGGTCTGTGTACCTTCCCTAGGGATCTTTATACTTCTACTGAAGGATTTTGCCTTCTGAGAGACTGACCCCTATAGATAAAGAGCTTTACTATGCAAATTCAAATAAAAAATGCAATTTCGTGTCTTTCTCTGTAAAAGATGAATTTACTGAAATCATCAATAAGCACGCAGATTCTCCTTCCTTCTGTCCTTGCCTTCCAGACAGTTCATGCTTAAGTGAAGCAGCTTTCCAGATCATAAAGAATCTCAGCAGAAATAGTATAATTTTGTTTAGAATTATTATCTGGCTAAAGTTTTACCAATCATTAGCGGACCGGAGTTCCGCTGCGGCGTCCCCTAACCGGGAAAAGCCAAAAAGACACAAACATCTGGCTAAAGTTCTCTCTTTAGTCATACTCTTCTCCACTGTGTACTTTAAAAGCCACAATGGCTGCATGCTATGTAGTGTAATGCATATACATACATATATATATATATATATATATATATATATATATATATATACACACACACACATGCTGACTAATCAAGGTAGAGATCTTTAGAAATGCCATTTTTTTGGACTCGCCATCATCCATCTCAGCGTCATGAGTCAGGGAAATTAATTTTCTATTGATATCCACCTGATAGTTAACCATAAGCAAGAATGTATATGAAGCCCACTGTAGTGCCATACCATACCAATGATGTGTCATTTTAACAAAAAGTTTAGAATATTCAGCAATATTTTCACATTACCTGCTGTTTCAGTGCATGTCTTAACTGGGATGGGAGAGCACAATTTTCACCACTGTTCATACTTTTAATATGTTTCATCATCTTGACAATCATTAAAAAAATGATTGCACACACATAATTTATGTAATCTTCTAAAGCGTCATTTAAAAGAAGGTCTGCCATCGAGACATAAATTTATCTAGTCTTGCCCATGTAAAGCTGTAAAATAAAATCCTATTTTAAATTATTTCTGTCACACCACACTCAAAATGTGCAGGCATTAACTGAACAGAAGAGCTGCAATTGTCTTCATGGTAAATTATATATATAATAATTTCCATCTAACAGATAGCCACAAAATTTCAGAGCATGCTGTCCCTCTGTATAACTGTTATAAAATTTTAGAACTGGCAACAGACTTCCTTTAACTAACATCCGGCAGGGTTAATTAAAAATCAGGCTTTATTTAATTCATTATAGCAGTAACATTTTTATAATCAAATTTAGTAGAGGGATAAGAAATAGGCCTTAAGAGAACAACAAACATTGTAAGTACACTTGTATAAGATACATGACACAACAGTAGATATTTAAGGAAATGTCACTGTAACAGGAATTATACTATGAGATTTGCCATTATTACACACTCTCTCTCTTTTCTCTTTTATCAGTCAGATTGTCAAAAGTTGTTTGCTTATCCTTATGAAGACTAATGCTGGCCTCATACTAGCATTCCATGGAACTCTTGTTAGTGCATGAAATATTCATATACAGCCAGTACTGCTAGGAGGAATGTGCCTTCTGACTGCATTGCAAGCACACACCAGAGACATCATGCAATCTAACTGTCTAATCAGGACTAATAAGCAATATATATATATATATATATATATATATATATATATATATATATATATATATATATATATGTATATATATATATATATATATACATACATACACACACACACACATATATACATATATGTTCCTATCAAATTACTGAAGTTTCAAAATTTTGAAAGTCATATATGGTTGGGACCATATAATCACATTTTTAAAACTTCAAACGTTTTGAATGGAGACCACAGAACAGCACAGGATGGGAAATTTACCCTTTTCCGCAATGTAGTGCAGTCTCTGAGTTGGTATATTTATTAGCAGGAGGTGTGGGAAGTGTAGGGGAGACCCCCCCCCCTGCAAAAACATTAAAAATAGACTTTTTTTTTTAATGTTCGAAGTTTCAAAACTTCGATCATTTAGTCTCGGTTATATGAATTTCGAAGTTTCAGAACTTCAAAAATCTGATATATATATATATATATATGTGTATGTAGATAGCTAGATATAGATATAGATACAAATATAGATATAGATATATAGATATATACCCTAAAAAGGCTTTTGTCAAAATGAGGCTGTACTTTATTCCTGTCAGTTTAGTGTATAGCTAAGTGACTGTGCAGGAAAACTACAAAAATATTCAAATTAATGCTTTTAAAGAAATATACAATTTTGATTCAGGTATATTTATTAAAAGGATACATACTAATACTTGTTTGGATATATACATATATTTCACAAATCACAACATTCAAAAATTGTAAGAGTAGTAGAATATTATCCTTCTACTGGCTAAGTGCAAAGTGGACTAGGTTTGATGTTTAACCTCCTAATCACATTTTTAATTAAAATCACTGCTGGTACGATTTCTGTTTGTGCTCTGGCAGTGACTCATTATGACTCGTGCTTTTCCTGTTTCTCCATGATTGTGCAACCACGGAGTTAGTATTTTTATATAAAGGGTATAGGGAGGGGCTTGTTTTGTTTTTTTGAAGTCTTATTGAGCTAAAGCTATAAGCAGCTTGTGTTGTCCCATTGAAATGTCAGTGAGCTTTAACTCAATGAAACATTGGGAAAGAGTATTACTAAATTAAATAGATATGAAACTAGAAATGCTGAAATGCATGCAATCTGTCTTGAAAATACAGTCCAACCAAAACAGATATTTTATAATGGGACAGACGTCAGAAATAACTTGTAAGTTTGGATGGCTAGATGAATGGATGGATGGATGTTAACTTCAATAAATATGGGTATTTCATAACACAGAGACATGTTAAACAGCGTACATAATTAATAAGCATTTTGCAGGGGACTACATCTCTGTCATCTCATGCTGCATTTTAATCAGCTGTGTTATTTTACCTGTTTTATCCCCCCCCCCCCTGCCTTCCTCACACATTGTCTCTCCCTCTCGTTGTCATTATTTTCTGTGAAAGGTAGCATCACATACTAGCATTTTAGTGAGGCTTTTATTAGTGTTGTATTGTTGGAACATAATGCTTTATATATATGCCTAAATTATTCCTGTTAGCACCCTAAGTCTGCCATCTTGTCTTTCACTCTCTTAAGGGACGTGGTCACAGGTAGATAACTTAATAAGCTTTGGAGATCTGTTCTGTAAAAGGAAAGTGAAAAAAAAAGGAACAGCATATTTATTTTGTTTTTACATGCAGGGCTGTGACTTTTGAGACCTTTGATTGTATTAATGTGATTCAATATGAGAAGTAGATAAGGAGGAGCCAAGCATGTAACCTACAAATGTAATTGCTGGAACCTGTGTTCTGAGAGACTGCCTACCAGACTATCTGCAAATATACAGAGCTGAGTATATTTTTTTGGGTTACAGAGTTTGTTAATTGTTGCTTAGATCTCTGTTGAAACTGTTGTCTCCCTGTTCTGAGAGATTGATTTGCAAATATACAGAGCTGAGTATATTTTTTTGGTTTTAGAGTGTGTACTGTTAGCTGTTGCTTAGATCTCTGTTGAAACTGTTGTCTCCCTGTTCTGAGAGACTGATCTGCAAATATACAGAGCTGAGTATATATTTTTTGGTTTTAGAGTTTGTACTATTAGTTGTTGCTTAGATCTCTGTTGAAACTGTTGTCTCCCTGTTCTGAGAGACTGATCTGCAAATATACAGAGCTGAGTATATTTTTTTGGTTTTAGAGTTTGTCCTGTTAGTTGTTGCTTAAATCTCTGTTGAAACTGTTTTGTCCCACCCACCCTCCCTATTTTTGGTTTGTAGTTCAAATTTGGTGGCTTTTGCAGGTGCCCGCTCCACTATAGATTTGATCTGGGACACTCCCCCAGTCCCATCTCTTTACCACATTCTACCTAATAAACTCTGCACTTGCTTTTAGTCCTTTTTAATGTAAATGCATTTTTAAACTGTGTTTGGTCTAATATTGCTACATACTCAAGTGTGCTAGCTTACACTGCATGTGAATTGTTTTTACTACTGTTTTTGCCACGTTTCTGTAAAAAAAAAAACTGTATGCCTGTTTCCTACGTTTCCTGTAACTAGTGTTCCAGATACAGATTTGCTGTATCCAGGACTGTATGTAAGCTTCTGAGCCCCCCAAGCCTTTCTGTGTTAGAGGGAAGCCTTCTAGCTTGTCAGTGGGAGTAGTAAGCACTAGGTAACCTGTCTACCACATAAGGAGTGGTTCTGGCCCAGAAATTGTAGTTACTGGCCGTTTGGGCAATCTCTTCCATCTCTCTCAACTTTCTGATTTGAAAGCCTGCATTTGCACTTGTTTCTGTCCTGTAACTCGTCTAGTGCAGATACAGATTCTTAGTTTTAGCACTTAAATTGGCTTATTCATGCTCAGCACTTTTTCAGAACTTGTAAGCACTAAATAAGCTACTAATTATTATAGCAATCAATCTTCCTCATTACCTAGAGGAAAGCAGTTTTTGTACTTAATTTTCTCACTTGCTTAGAGAAAAACAGCTCTTGTACTCACTTTCCTCACTTATCTAGAGGAAATAGTTTTTTTATTCAGGCATGTCCAAGGGTCAGCTCCCAGTGTTCTCTCCTGTCTATCTGATGAATCTGGGCATCTTGAAGCAATGTAGAAATTGCCTCATGTACACAGACAACCCTCTCCTCCTACCACCCAACACTACAACCTGTGAGAGATGCACTTATCTAGCCAAACTGGAGGTAAAGCTCTCTCCAACCAAGACTGAACTTGACAGTCATGAGGAGAAGGTAAACATTTGCACCACACCACACTCATCACATAGTCTCACTAAATCTACACCACCAAAATCCACACATAGTAACACAAAAACATCTGTGGAGACTCTCAATAATAATTTGTCTAAGCAACAGAGACCTCCAAAGCAGAAACGCAAGCAACCTCCATCCCCACAACACAACCCAAATGACACATAGCCCACAGACTCAGTGTGCCACTCAACCATAGCCAATAAGGCAAAACAACGTACCCAACACACTAGTCATAGGTGACTCTATAGTCAGGCACACTGATGTCCCACTCACCAGGATAAACAAGGAGAAGGTTACTGTCAGCTGCCTGTCGGGTGCCAGTATCCACCACATAATCCACACACTCAGGTCACTCCACAAGTACAAATATGACTCTGTCATTGTCCATGTTGGTGTGAATGACCTGAGATGTACCTCCCTGGACTACATGAAAAGAGACATGGAAGAGCTCTCTGATCTTGTAGCCCAGGCAGGTATAACCCTAGCCCTGAGTAGCATTCTGCCATCACCCCAAATGATACCACAGTACACAGACAAAATGATTGACTTCAACAATTGGCTAAGCTTCCGGTGTCATTCTAAGGGGATCCAGTATCTGTCTGCTTGAGATGACATGGTCGACAGACCATGATGCTTTGCCACAGATGGCCTGCACCTGTCACCCCTGGGATTCCGGATACTGGCTAAGGCTCTTGATGCCCCTATAGTGCATTTTTTAAGCAAGGTTCAAATAACAAATTCACCACCGTAACAGGAACAGGCAAGCAAAAACTGGGTAATGCTACTCAATGCTAGAAGTCTAAATCTCAAAATGCACTCACTCAAGGCACTCCTTAAAATGGAGAACATCGATATCTGTGCAGTGACTGAGACCTTGTTCAAGGCTCCAGAGTACACCCCTGCACTACCAGGCTATAACTCATACCACACTTTTCGGCCATGTAACCTGGACCGAAACACCAAAGGTGGAGGTGTGTCCATATTCATTAAGGATATCCACACCTCCAGGCTAGTTGCTCAGCATAATGCATCTGAGGTTATCCAAGTGCAACTAACTGGGCAAAACTGCAATCCAAACTGTAGCTTGCTACAGATTCCCCCACCATGCCCCAGGATTCCCACTCCTCTTTTCTTGATGTACTGGAAAATATTAGAGTTCAACCAAACACCCTAATAATGGGCGACTTCAACTACCCCACCATTAACTGAGAAAACTACTCATGTACCAACTCCTTAGCTCAACACTTTCTGTAATTCATAAACTCCAATGTCCTTGATCACCTTATCCACACCTCCACCAGGGGCAACAATATCCTAGACCTAGTCATTACCAACATGAGTGACCAGTGTTCCACACCTGAAGTCAACTCCTCGTTGGGCGATCCAACCATAAGCTAATTACACTTGATATCTACATCCTGCCCCCACCCCCACCCCCATCAAGGAAACCACGGTAAAAAGTTCTCCAAACCCAACTTCATGCTTCTTAAGACAGAAGTGGTGAACTTCATGACACCCATGCAGATGGACAACACAGTTACAACTGCTGAATCCTACACAAATGCACTCTATAAGCACTTACACAAGTGCATGGATCGTGCGATCCCAAACAGAACCAAGATGCTATCCTCCAAAAACGGAAGCCAATCTGGTGGTCCCCTGCCATAAACAAACTGTACAACAGAAGGAAGAAACTGTTGCAAAAGAGAGTAAAATCCTATCAGTGGAGGAGCTCCCTGGTCAGCCTCAGTAAGAAGCTGAGATCCCTTATAAGATCCTCCAAAGCTAGCTACGAAAACAAAATCACCACTAATTCCAAGGACAATCACAAGGCATTCTATAGCTATGTCAAAAATCTCGATGGCAACACCCAGATCTGCTCTGAGTTACACCACAAAAGCACGAAAATTACAGAACCAACTGATATTGCCAACATCCTGGCAGATAGGTTCAGTGCTAACTTTACCCCACCCACCCCCACCCCCTAAAGGGCCCATATCTATAAAGGAAGAATGCAGAGTCCCCGTAATCACAACTACGCAGGTAAAAGCTGCACTCTCTAAAGCCAAAAACACAGCATCCATGGAATCGGACAACATCTCAGGCTGCGTTTTACATGAACTTCAGAACAAACTGGCTCCCCACTTAAGCACCATGTTCAATAATAGCCTCGTATCAGGCTTCGTGCCCACTGAATGGTGCACAGTAACAGTTATCCCACTCCACAAAGAGGGAGCCACCACTGATCCCAGGATCTATCAACCTATTAGCCTGACGAGCCTGGTCTGCAAGGCCATGGAATGTATCATCATGGAACTCATAAACAAAGACAATGGCAACCTCCAAACTCTGGATCCCACCAAATTCGGGTTTGTGAAAGGCAAATCATGCCTCCTGAACCTTATTGACTTCTTTGAGGCAGTCACCAAAGCCGTAGATGAGGGTAAGGTGGTTCACACAGCCTATCTTGACCTCGCCAAGACTTTCAACACCATCCCCCATTCTGGAATTATAGCTAAACTCACTAAACTAGGTATAAATCCCTATGTCACAAGATGGGTTTCCAACTGGCTCACTGACAGAACCCACACTGTAAAAGATGCAGACTCCAAATCTGACTTCAAAGCAGTGACAAGTGGAGTACCACAGGGTTCTGTCCTGGGACCTCTCCTGTTTGGTATCTACTTCTCTGAAGTACAGGCTAACACAGAAGGCCTCTAGCTTATGAAGTTCACAGATGACTGCAAACTAGGAGCCATAGTCAAGTCCCCAAATGATGTGGACATCCTACAGAAGGGCCTCGCTGAGACAGATGCCTGGTGTCAGAGCCATGGCCTCAAGCTCAGTGCTAAAAAGTGAAGTGTCATCCCCTTTGGTAAAAACTCTGTATTGAACCACCACATAGGCAGCAATCTACTTAACACCAAATCTGTGATAAGAGACCTTGGGACCCAGGTGGACAGTAGTCTCTCCTTTGATAGTCACATCGCCACAGTAGTCAGGAAGTCCTTCTACTTGGCACACCTCATCATAAAAGGGTTCTCATCCAGGAAAAAAGAGGTCATTGTTCCCCTCTACTCGACATTCATTATACCCATTATAGAGTACAAATCCCCTTTTGGAATGTACCTCACAAGACATCTGCAGCAGCTGGAAAGGCCACAGAAGTACCTCACAAAGAGGATTACTGGCCTCAAACAAATGCCCTACACTGACTGCCTCAAATAACTCCAGCTTTACTCTGTAGCATATCGCCTACTCCGAGGTGATCTCTGCCTAACAAATAAAGCTATGTCAAACCCAGAGCTGTTGGACATGCTACACCTAAAGAAATCCCAATCCCTCCGAACTACACACTCTAGGGACCTAAACCTTGTCACCACAATAAACAGGACATGCTGGAGGGATAGATTCCTGTCCCAGAGACTTCCCATACTCTGGAACAGGCTACTCATCTATGTCAAGCAAAGTTCTTTATTAGCACTCTTCAAGAAAAATCTTGATGAGTGAATGGGAAATAGGAAATACACCCCAGGGATCACTTCTGTGTCTCTGCTCAACAGTGGCACAGGAAAATAACTTTCTTGGTTGGCATAAGCCAGGGAACCTTGTTGGCTAGGCTTACATAGGCCCTTGGGCCAATAGCCTAGTACCTACCTATGAACAAAAGTAAAGGAAATACTTAAAACACTGTTGCTTCAGGAATGTAAGCACTGGATAGCTCTTAAAGTACCAAAGCACTTCTGCTGAACAGTAAATTTTGTTACCTAAAACATAGCATTCCCAAAAGTAAACTATACAAAAGGTTTTAAGAAAAATATAGTATAGAAACTGATAAAAAATACTTAGAAATAGCCCTAACATCAACTACAGAAAAAATAACAAAACTAAACATAAATAAAATAAGTACTAAATCAAAAAACACACAGGTGGAACAAAAATGTTTTACATTTGAAGATAGATTAGTACTGGCTAAAATGATATTATTATCAAAACTGTTATATTTTATTCAAGCAACAGCTTTAACTCCTCCTAAAGCTCTGATTAAGAAAATAGAAAGAGTAATGAAACCTTCTTGTGTTATCCTAATAAGCCAAGACTAGCTTACAAAAACATTAAAAAGTGGAACAATACTGGTCTGGGATATCTAGGCTTAGAAAGCTATGTTATAGCCTCTAGTTTTAAAACTATTATATACATTGGCTGAAGAGTCAACATGAGGCTAATTGGGAAAATATTTTTACAGCTATATAATGTTAATAAAACCAGAACAACCAAGTTAAACGAAGAAGTGATATTCAATAAGTTTTGGTTATTAGTATCAAATTATTTTCAATATGCTATAACCAATCTATTTGACTTCAAGTATCTACGAAATGCACTAAAGACTATTAAAACATATATATATGTATATATAAAATATATATATATATATATATATATATATATATATATATATATATTATATATATATATATATATTTTTTTCAATATAATATAACCACTCTATTTGACTTCAAATATCTACTAAATACACTTCATCTTCTTCTTTCGGCTTTTTCCCGGTTAGGGCTCCCCACAGCGGAACACCTGTCTGCTCATGATTGGCAGTGGAGTTTTACAGTGTGGAGTTGCCAGCCCGGCGCCCAACCTTCCACAGAAGGCACACACACGCACTCACACCTAGGGCCAATTTAGAGTGTCCAATCCACCTACAGCATGTCTTTGGGATGTGGGAGGAAACCGGAGCACCCGAAGGAAACCCACGCGACCACAGGGAGGACATGCAGACTCCACACAGAAGGCACCCCAGCCAAGGATTGAACCAGAGAACCTCTTGCTGTAAGGCGGCAACGCTAACCGCTGCACCACCACGGCCACCCTATCTACTAAATACACTAAAGACCATTAAAAACCAATATATACCCACACACACACACACACACACACACACACACACACACACACATATATATATATATATATATATATATACACATATATTAAAAAAACACATTCATTTAAATAGTTGGTTATTCGCTATATTTCCGTTGAGACTGAATATGTTTATTAGAAGCAGCAAATGAAAGCATGAGGCCATATTTGAGAGAAAATAAATCCTTACCTTAATATACTTTTATAGAAGGAGTAAATGTTGAAACAACTGAGAAAATAATATCAGAATAGTTAACTGTACAAGCCATAAGAGTAAACATATTTACAGGAACTCAAAGCTTTTCAGAATTCACCTTAAAAGAATACCAAAATTATTAGAGTGCATTAATGAGATAACTTATGCAAGGCAATATAATAACTCTATACTATCTAACTTATATAAAATGATAAGAGAACAAGATTCATACTTGGTATACATAAGTAATTAAACATGGAAAATTAAATTAACTTTAAAATTAGGCTCATTACCAAACCGTAATCACATCTTTGGAATAAACTACTATACATTAAGCAGAGTAACACCTTCACATCCTTTAAAGCTAACCTTGATTGAATGGGTGTCCATAAATTCATCCAGGGCCTGACTAGAAGTGGTAGATACAGATAAATGCAGTCTAACCCTCTGTAACTGCAAACACACACACACACACACACACACACACACACACACACACACACACACACACACACACACACACACACATACAGACACACACTGGCTTCTTTATAAATTACTTGAAATATAAAGTAAACAAGTAACACAAACATACACACACAGTCATTGTAATTAGTGAGAATTACTGATGTACTGGCAACTTTAGAAAAAAGGTGTTTCTACACCATATTTGGTGAAATGACTAGCACTAGACTAAAAACTAAATTTCTCCAAATCATTGGTTGTTCTCTGAGGCTCTTTAGTACCAGTTGGAGACACAGGAGTGGCAAACTACAGTATTTTGGGGCCATATACAAATTCTCCTGATGTATGTGCCTACTCATTCAGAACTGGAGCAAGAAAATGAAGTCATATGCTTCAGGACACTCCGTATGCCAATACAAGGCAGACCTGATTGTGGGAACCACAAATGCACATCTGTGCTGCTCCATATTAGATGTACTTACATGCAGGATTGGAAGGCAGAGATGTTACTGGAGGATGGTAATCACACTAACTGTAGTTGTTACACAGATATGGGGATGTAAGACAGCAGCAGCCAACACTGTACCTATGAGATATGTGTGGAAAATAGAAGAAAAGTTAAATTTAAAAAGAGAAAATATTTTGCGGGGTAAAGCAACAAATGGAGTTTACATGAAATATAATTAAGGAACTGCAATATTCCAATTCCCTGGTAAACAAAAAGGATGCAAATGGGAGGGAATTGTAATGGCTCCAATACAACCCACTTTCATTAGAATTCCCAGTTACAACCATTATTTTTGAAACTGCACAGAAACATACCACATACTAATGGTAACTAAATGCCTTATTTTGAGGTATATATCTGTAAGTAATTCTCACAGAAACACTGAAAAGTACTGATAACATAGTTTTTACAGGAGTATAGGAAACTTTTCTGTTATCACACATATACTCATACAAGCTACATGCCAACTCAGATTTCCTGCCAAGTTTGGTCATATACGAAGTACTGACTTAATGTTCTTTGAGCACCCATGCAACAGAGAATGCATTACCCTTTGTTTATTAGTTAGGAAAGAGCAAGTTGGTTAATGGACTGGTTCAAATTAATTTTAGCTACCTTTGGCATAAATGAGGGGTTTATCCTATGTGTCACCTTATCCTGATTGAATGTCTGATAAGGAAGTTTTACCAACAGGGGTTGCAGCTCTAAGACTCTTTTGTTGGAAGTTATAGTTACTAGAAAGAGAGTTTTCCAAGATAAATTTATGAGGTCACTTGAGAAGGCTGTCTGAAATTAGATTTTGGTTAATGCTTCTGAGGGAAAGTACAGGTCCCACAGTGGCAAAGGTTCCTCGATGAAGGTCTTAGGTAAAAGCTACCCTTTAGAAAGGCTGTGTTGGCCTGGCAGCTGGCAATGAGCAATGCTAGTTGTCATGACAAAAAAAATGAGAGGCGGCTGCTAAATACACCTTTATGGAGGAGTGGCTTAAGTTCCTGTTTAAAGAACTTGGACAAAATAAATCTCACAACCTACCCAAGGGAACCAGTTAAGGTTGTTTGCCTTTTCCATTCACAGAAAAGGCAAATCTTTTCTATTTCAATTTGTAAGATTTTTTTGTCAAGGTCTTTTGAGAGAAGGTCAGTATTTCTCTGACCTTATCTGTGATTTTGGGATTGTTGGTTATATTCAACCTGGCAGTGTTACGCTGGGTCAAAAACTGAAACCATATTGTGTAACCAATAAGGGGTCACAAATATTTAGAGTTTGTAGGCTTAGGCCTTCTGAACTGCTTTGAAAGTGAGGGATGATTGTAGGTAAGCAAAGAGAAGGCCTCACAGCCATGTATCCACCTGTGCATTCCTTACTTTGTTGTCACTGGTTGGAATGAGGTAGTAGAAATTCTGGAGTTTTGCATTTGGTGGTGGATCAAACAGTTGTATCATTTGTTGGCTAACCTGTGAAATATTCTGTCATTTGGTTTACGGATCACTCATGATACAGGAGAAAATTTCTGCTTAGTCTATGTGCTTGGAAGTTGGAGGTCTCCAGAATATTTATTGTTACCAAGAAGAGATTGTGGAATATAGCCCGTTCCCACAGTTTGACTGGTTCCCTTCAAAGGGGAAAAGCTTGAGTTCCCCACCATTTGTGAATGCACCAACACCCTACTGTAATGCTGTCAATGTAAATAATCAGTGTACTCCCAGTCAGGACCCTTTGGAAGGCTCAGAGGGAGAGGAGAACTGTATGGAGGTCTAAGACATTGATATGAAGCTGCAACTCTGACAAGCACCAAGCTCTCTTGGTTATTCTCCTCAAAAAATGTCCTGCACCCGAGGGCAGATGCATCTGTTATGAGTGTGGCCAAAGGAAAGGGAAGCATGAAATTACTTTTTTATATAAACTTTTTGTCCTGTGCTTTCTAACCATCAAGTCTCACACAATCAGGTTTCAGGCTATTCATTATTCCATAGTGGATATCTCAAGCACAGGAGTGAGAGTTATCAAGATAAATTGTCATCCAGGCAGCCATGAAGGTTCCTTAACACTATGGCCACTCAAGGACCATCAACATTCTGTGCTCAACTCCCCAAGTAGACCATTCAGATTAGAGGTCTAAGTGACTGGGTGGGTGAGCTGCTATCACCAGTAATCCCCTCTCTGCCTTCCCCCTTGATATCATCATTTTTCCTAACCTAATGTCAGGGCTCAGCTCCAAAGCTCTTATCAACTCAAGCAACTGGGGCATTTAAGTTTTAGCTGCCCCAACCTGGTGTCTAAAATAAACACCCGTTGGACTACACAGACCTTCTACTATTCACCAGTACATGCATGTAAACTGAGCTACCATCACCAGCTTGGGGGTACCAAGACTCTTCCCTAGTTCCTGATTGATTTCACTACCTGCAAGCAAGTAGCAAACCACATGAACATTTCCTCCCACCAGGATGGATGAGCCAGGATCAGATGCTCAATTTCCACCATTGCCCATCCCTTTCTTCCAGCATCTGGCCTGCTATTTAAATTTGGGTCATAGCTAGGGCTTACTTCTCTACACTGTGAAACCATACTGAGCTTGGAATGATTTGCTATGGTGAGGTCAGGATGAGTAGCCACCATTGTAGGTTTTCCATGCAGCAGCATGTTACAGTAATTTTCTAGGAAAATGATTACTTATTCTGATGTAATTGCAACCTGGACACCCACTACAAGGGTCTTTCTCATATGCAAGTGGACACGTGGCACCATAAAAATGGTAGCTGCTATGTAATCCATAATTTTAAATACAAGCTCACTTATGCCACCGCAAGCCCAAGGAAGCTGCAACAGGTCAAATTGCAGGACTATAAATTTGTTTAGTGGTAGAAAGTCTGTGCGGGTGTTGGCATCTAAAATGCATCCTAGGAAAGTGATGTAATGGGTGGGTATAAACTGAGATTTTCAAAAACTTATTGTAATATACAGGAGACTGCATCTGGTCAACCAGTTACTCAAGGGATACTGTGGGCAGAAACCAATCATCTGAGTAAGTAGAGAGCTTTAGTCTCTGGTAGCCTTTTGTGAGCTGTTACTGCTACCATGCACTAGTCAGGGAGCTGAGCTTTGGGTGCACAAGTGATGAAGGGAATCTTGTAACTTCTGAATATTAAGGACCTTATCCACCTGTCAAGTGTGATCATGGATCGCTCTTCAAAGTGCTGCAACAAGCTTTCCTCAATGCTCTACAGAGGGGATTAGTCAGGGAAGCTTTCAAGTGTGCTTCTGATGTCTTTGAATTACCCACAGCACTCCCCAGTTGGCAATGATTTGCATTAACACTGCAGTTATTGAAGATCGCATCACTGATCCCTTCCTGCATCACCAGTGATTGTTCTGTGGCCTTCACAGTAACTACATAAGGTGCTGGTTCCTTTGCATCTTTGTAAATGACTGTTGTGAGTGCTGAAATTTATTACCCACATCTGTTAGGATTTTACTCTACTCTTCCATCCTCTTAAGCTTTCTGTTTACCTCTTCAGTGAACAGGAAAGGTCCTATAAAAGGGGTATCTAGAGACGCCACCTTTGTATCTTCCATAAAGTCAGTGGGCCGGAGCCTTGTGTAACATCATTTCCTAATATCCATTACTAAAGCTGAACCCTCAGACAGGTTACAAATGTGCGGAACAAGGCCGAGGATGAGGCAGCTTCACCATTAATCTTTTCGTTTTTGCAGTAGATCTAGGAACTCCTCAGATACACAGAACATTTTATCGGCAAATTTGCAAATTCTCTGACACTTTATACTCCTCAACACCCACTAAGAAGTATTAATCAATATTTTCTTGAAGTTCATAAGCCAAACAAAACCTTTGGGAAAATACTCTATTGTCACTCAGTTGCAAAAAATTGGAACACACTCCCTTTAGCCCTTAGACTACTTAAAGACAAAAATGCCTTCAAAAAACAGCTTAAATCTTTTTTTTCCTATCAAATAGGATATGTTCATGCTCTAAAATAATACCCAAGAAACATTCAGGGATAACCTAACTTAACTGTATCACTTTCTAGCTCTCTCTCTTACTACTACTTACACATTTTTTCCCCGTCATATTCCATACTAGTTAGCTCATGTTACACTCAATTTCCATAATCCCTTATTACTGTTCTTTAATTTATTTATTAACTTCCAAAGTTCACAGAACTTTATCTGTATATTTACTTCATGTCTAGTGCCTTGGTTCCGCAATGTATTGACCTTAGTCTTGCCATATTTCTGCTTAGTTTCTTGCCATACTACGTGAAAATTTCCATATATGTATTGTATTTTATTTCTATCCATTCTATATATTCCTTTATTGCATGTTATGTAATTACTTCAGAAGTATGTATACTTAAAATGTGATCTGTGTTTATCTTTGTTCTTACTATTTGTTTAGTTAAACTTTTTTTGGGAGCTTTTCTCCTCGGGTCTCTGCTGAAAAGGGGCTTTTAAGAACCCAGGCAGACTAACCCGGTTAACAAATGTAAAACTAAATAAATAAATAAAACATGAGCATCAAGTAAGTTAGTGTCTTTAATGACAAGATGGGTAACAAATACATGCATCCCAAACCTTCCCATCACTCTAGATTCCTTGACGGATGGTTGGGATTTGAGGAGGATGAGCTCATTTTATGACTGCTGAAGAAACAGTGGGAGTCCTGCTTGAGGTATCTGACCACACTGACCAGTGCTTAGATAGCCCCAAAGTCTTACCTGACTTCTTAGGTACTGCAGCTACTGTGTCAGGGCTGTCCCAGGCTACACTGATAGCACTCTTTAGGATGTCTACCAATACTAGCACCACCAAGAATATTTGGGGGCACACCAACAAGCTTCTTACAACCTTCTCTGGGATGTAAGAACTAGCCACGCCATTTCTGTTACATCAGTCAGAGACACTCTCTGAATCTGGAGTCATTGAGATCTGCTCATGAGGAAGCCATGTCCTCTGGGTGATTCTATAAGTCTGCACCTAAAACGGGTTTTACACACACTTAGTAGGATGTTTCTGACTATGAGGCTGAGGACAACCTTTTTGCAGCTAGTTGACTTGGGGAAGGCTGCAATAGTCTTTGTGCAGACACCTACAGCATAATCTTTTGTATCATGGTGTGATCCATTGTCATTAGACTCTGGGCACGTTCTGACATCAGTACTTACAGAATTTGCGTCACTGTCTGGATAGTGTGCATGGGTACCGCTACCTACTCTATAGACATCATGCCTGCCATTTCTGGTCACAACATGATCTGGTCAGAGTTGTAGTGGGAAAGGGATGGCATGACAGTAAATATCATAGCTGTTGCAAGTAGAAGTGTGCTGCAGACTAATTACAGCACTGGGAAGAGGTCCTGAGGTACAGCACTGATCATTGCATGGGTGCCTACATAGAAAGGTGATTGATTGATTGACTGATTGATTGATTGATGCTGAATAATGTGGTTGAGGAAGCATTGATATTAGCTCAACCTATTAAAGAAATGGCAATGCCAGCTGCTGAATGGTTACCAGAGGCATGAGCCTGGGATGCGGTAGCTTAATCATTACAGTAATAATCCTGATGTCAGTGCATGCTCTTGTATATGAGAGACAGATAAGGTCAGCTCTATTAACAGGACAAAATGATGACACTTTGCTTCAGGGTTGTGAGAGCAACCTACCATTCGCTCATCTGTCATGTCTAACAATACCTAGGTGAGCTTCTTATAATTCACTTTGGGAAATGCTGGAGCCTGGGTTAAGGACATCTTCAGCAATAATTTCTGCTTGCACTGAACTTTTTTGATAAAATAATGAGTAAAACTGCTGAAGATGACCTTCCATGACCAAATTAGATGTGAAGCAATGGAAAATTAATCCGATAGGAGCCAAAAGCATTATGAAAATAAGGGAAGGGTGCAACAGGTTGAAAAAATCATGATGCTAAGTAATCCTGATGTCTGCAGCATATAGTTTCAAAGGTTACAAAAGATGTACACTCTTCTTAGGGGATCAACAGTTTTTAACTGTAGCTGCCTATGCACTTTGTCTGCATTCATTAATGTCAGTTCTTACTTCTCAAAATCCTGCTGAACAGAGGAGTTTTTTTTATATTGAAGTAGACATTTGCTGTAAACAGGAAACCAGGACCTGATCCATGTTCTTTAAAAAATCCAACTCAGCTGTACTTGGCAAACTGAAACCTTATCGAGCATTGCTTCTAGTTTAATTATTATGTTAGCCCAGCTTGGAATTTGTTGCATGGAGAGTAGAATCTATGCTGTGACTGCTGCAACTGATATCTCCTGAACATCATAAGGTCGGGCGACACAATGCCAGGGTAATCCTATGGGCTAGGCTTGTAAAGGCTCCAGGGCTATTAGCCTAGTACATACCTATGAACCTATCAGACTCATAGCAGTATGGAGAGAAGGGTGTAGCCCAGTTGACCAGAGAATAAGCATACCAGTACCAGCGTCCAAGAACAAAGGGGACATTCACAGCAGTGGGCAGTACAGAGGTATTAAATCCTGTCACGCTGCATGAGCACAACCGACCCAATCTTTGCAGTGAGACAGGTAGTTGCGAAGAAGCTAGAGATGAGGAAAGAGTCCAACTGGGCATTTCTAGATATGGAGAAAGCATATGATGAGCTCCCAAAAAAGCTGATTTGCACAGTCTTGCAATGGTTCCACATCTCAGAAACATTGGTGGAATTAGTGTAGGGTATCAGGGTATGTACAAGGACTTAATAACACAAGTGCAAAGTGTTGAAATTCACACAGGGGTTCCTAGTGGGAGTGGATGCGCATCAGGGTTCAACTCCAAGCCCACTGCTGTTCATACTGGTGATGGACAACATTAGCAAACAGGTAGGAGGGCACAAAGCAAGAAAGCTGCTGTATGCAGATGGTGTGGCATGACAAGCAGTCACTGAACAAAACCTTCAGCAAATGATAGGACAATGGAATGGAATGCAAAGCTGAAGATACATAAGATGAAAGGAAGCACAGAAAAGACAGTTGTAATGGCAGCAAATTGGGGAAATCAGAAGAAGTTGAGAAATGAGACAGAAGGGAAAACAGTGGAACAGGTTAACAGCTTCAAATGGTGGTTGAAGAGAAGGCAAGTCTGAAGGAGGACGTCAAAGCTAGAATCTGAAGGGCTGCAGTCAACTGGCACAGATTATCAGGGTAGTACATGCTAGAAGAATGCCAAAAAATCTGAAAATTAAGGTGTACAAAACAGTGGTGCTAGGAGTACTACTGTATGGTACAGAAACCTGGCAGTAAAGGCAGAACAGTTGAGGAAGCTAGAGGTGATGGAAATGAAGTGCCTGAGACAGGTGGTAGGATGCACTCTGGGAAAGACGAAGGAATGGGAACATCAGAAATTAAGCTCAAGTAGCTCCAATTGCAGAGAAGGTCAAAGAGAACAGATTAAAGTGATTTGGGCACATCTGTAGGAAAAGCAGAAGACAATCGAGTGAAGAAGATGGAGAAGGCAAGAGGAAATTAAAGCATTCAGCAAAGAGATGGATGGATTGTGTAAGAGAAGACCTGCAGCAGTCAGGAATGACTGTCAGAGAAGTTAAGAAAGTGGCATTGAATCAAGTGAGATGGCAACAACTGACGTGTCACCCCGACCCCATATAGAAAATGGGAAAAGGGGGGGTTGTTGATGATGATGATCAAACATGATAGTTGGAGCCATAGGATAGTCAGTCTTAACTTACAAGCAATCTAATTACTACATGGTGCATCAGTATTCCTTGACTAAACTGTCTTCTCTAGCTCTGTCACAACTATTAACACCAGGCAAATCAGAAACTCACATATTTTGCTCAGGATTCTGGTGACGAAAAAAAAAAAAAAAACATTTGCATTGTCGAAAATTAGCACTGCTTATTTCTATCAACTACATTTTGCAATGAAAATAAAAAAATGTTGCTGCAAGTAAATGTCACATTGTGATAGATTACACTTGTCCTGCTTAGTTTCTTGCAGCAAAGTACCAAAAAAAAAAATAACAAAAAAAGTTCTCTTTGTTAGCATTACTAAACTTAACTCCTCATGCAGGATACCAGCAGCATCCCACACCAAGCAATGGGTAGCCCTTCTTTGAATTGTTAATCTGAAATAGCTCTCAGTAGGAAATGTAACTGCTGGCTGTGTGGGTGCTTAGATTTAATCATTTCCAGCAGAGAGAGCAGTGCTGCTATGAGTGAGATTTAGCCAGTTCAAGTTCTCAAGCAGATGAGTAGTGAAAATAACATCAAAGTCCACAATCTATGACATGCTGACACTGATGACATGCTGACACTGCAGCGAATTAAGCTGCCCTTCAGTTCTGTCTACAAGAGAATATCTTTGAATGTCGTCTTTTCCTTAGAGGAATATGCAGACAGTGGAGACATAGTAAGGATAACAGTGCGAGACACTAAGAGGTGCACATACCACCAAGTGGGGAGTGGCCTGAAAAGAAAAGAAGCAAGTCTGAAGGCACCAAAAAGAATATATCAAAGAGAGTCTACAGAGAAGTCCTCCAATACTGATGTACAGATATAAGTACACTTACCACAACAGGACAGCTTTCAATGGGAGTCAGTGTAGCAGTAAATGTTATCATTTGGGTTATATCCCACATCACCTGTGTTTTCTCTGGCCTGAGGTTCCAAAATTACTGACTTTTTTCCTTCCCTGCATAGACCTACACAGGTTCACACTTGCGTGCCTATGTGTAAGTGTACCCATGTCTACATCTTAAAGCCTTACCTGACGTACTTTCGCTACAGTTTTTCAGATTAGCATTCTCTGTCAGGGAAAGCTAAACTTTCAGACAATTAGTCTTGCTTGTGTAAAATGACACAAAAGCATATAACATTATTAAAAAAAGAAACACAATGGAATGGAACATGTCTGTCTATAACCACTTGTACCTAATGATTGAGTATGGTATGAATAGAAACTATTACAATTTAAAAAAAATAACAGTAGGAGTAATATATCAATTAAAAGCAAAAAGAAGGTTATGGTAGTTAATACCATAAACAAAGTACTACACCTTAATGCATAAGGTATGAAACAGAGGTACATAATAGGAAATATTCTATAGATGCAGGGAGTCTTGGTGACAAATTTCTGTCTATGCTAATAAGTAATACATACACACACTTGTACAAATATCATAAAATATGCATTACAAGTCTGAACAAACACTTGTAAATATATCAAACGTGAAAACTATTTCGGGGAAAAAAATCTCAATAGGAAAACATGAGCCAAAAATATGCTTTGTTGATTATTCAATGTAAGTAATTGAAATTATCCAAGAAAATGTTGTATCAGCATCCTTATTACTCAGTATGGTAAATGGCAATGTATATAATGACAATGAATGACTAAGATGGTCACAAAGAAGTGACAGCACTTTAGTAAATTACAATAATGACACTGCAGATAAAACTGTGTAACAAAACTGCAGAAAAATATACTTGCATCAAATATATAAAAGAAACAGAAATGTCCTACTTCTGGGTAAGAGATTTTGTAAAGAAGAGTATAAACAATATAGAGAATATATATATATAGAACCACTATCATAAAACTAAAACGATGGTTAAAAATAAGGAAAATGCTAGCCTAATAATTACATGTCCACCCAAATTATAACAAACATTGATGAATTCTTCCTTAGAAACCAATACCCAATACTCAGTGAATGACCTGAGACGCACCTCCCTGACTACATGAAAAGAGACATGGTGGAGCTCTTGGATTATGCGGCCCAGGCAGGTATGACCCTAGTCCTGAGCAGCATCCTACTGTCACCCGGAATGATACTGCAGTACAAACAAAAAATGATTGACTTCAACAATTGGCTAAGTTTCTGGGGTCATTCTAAGGGGATCCAGTATCTATTTGCTTGGGATGACATGGCTGACAGACCTCGATGCTTTGCTAGAGATGGCCTGCATCTGTCACACCTGGGTTTCCGGGTACTGGCTAAGGCTCTTGCCACCCCTATAGTGCCTTTTTAGATGGTGTTCTAAAGACCAAATTACCACCATAACAGCTATAAATAAATGCAATCTGAGGGTCATGCTGCTCAGTGCTAGAACTCTAAATCACAAAATGCACTCACTTGAAGCACTCCTAAAAATGAAGAACATCAACATTTGTGCTGTAATGGAGACCTGGTTTAAATCAGCAGAAACCACCCCTGCACTACCAGGCTATAACTTATTCTACACCTTTCAGCCCTGAAACATAGACCAAAGCTCCAAAGGCAGTGATGTCTCCATATTCATAAAGGATATGCATACCAGACTAGTATCCCAGCATAATGCATCTGAGATACTTCAGGTACAACTAACATTGGGTAAGATGGCAATCCAGGTCATAGCCTGCTATAGGTCCCCAACCATGTCCCTAGACTCTCACTCCATGTTCCTAAGTAACCCGGACTCTATCAAGGTCCATCCCAACACTCTCGTACTAGGAGACTTCAACTACCCCTCCATCAACTGGGAAAATTACTCAAGCACCAATACACTGGCCCAACGCTTCCTGGAATTCATCAATTCCAATGCCCTGGACCAGCTCATTCTGACCTCCACTAGAGGAAGCAACATCTTTGACCTGGTTATTACTAACATGAGAGACATTTGATCTACCCCAATAGTCAATCCCTCCCTAGTCGGATCCGACCATAAACTAATCACCATGGAAATCCACATCTCACCCACACCCCCTGTAAAGGTAACCACCATGAAAGACTTCTCCTAAGCTGACTTTGGGCTCCTAAAAACAGAGGTGGCTAACTTCATGGCACCCATGCCAATGTAAAATAGCTGCATGACTGCCAAATCATACACCAGTGCACTGTACAAACATGTACATAAATGCATGGAACTAGCCATACCCAACAGAACCAAGATGCTCTCCTCCAAAAAAAGGAAGACAATCTGGTGGTCCCCTGCCATTAATAAACTCTACAACAGAAGGAAGAAACTGTTGCAGAAAAAGGTGATGTCTCAAGACTGGAAAAACTCCCTTATTAGCCTTAAGAAAAAGTTGAGATCCCTCATCAAATCTTCCAAAGCCAGCTATGAAGGCAGAATTGCGGCAGACACTAAAAACAATCACAAAGCCTTCTATAATTATATCAAGAACCTCGACGGCAATGCCCTGATTTGCTCTGAGTTACTGCACAATGGTACCTCCTATATTGAGCCAACAGATGTTGTCAACATACTGGCTGACAGATTCATTGCCAACTTTACCCCTCTCTCCCCCCTAAAGGACCAATCACAATACCGGAAGAATGCCAGGCACCCAGCATTACTGCAGCACAGGTTAAAGCTGCATTGTCCAAGGCCAAGAATACAGCTTCCATTGGACCTGATAATATCCCTGGCTGTGTTCTACATGAACTACAAAGCAAACTAGCACCACATCTGTGTGCCTTGTTCAGTCACAGCTTCACCTCAGGCTTTCTCCCTACCGAATGGTGCACTGTTACAGTCATCCCTCTCCATAAAGGGGGAGCAATTACAGACCCTGGGAATTATCACCCCATTACCCTGATGAGTCTGATATGTAAAGCTATGGAACGCATCATCATGGACCTGATTAACAAAGATATAGGAAATCTCCAAACTCTAGACCCCACACAATTTGGCTTTGTAAAAGGGAGATTATGCCTGCTCAACCTGGTTGATGTCTTTGTGTCAGTCACCAGGGCTGTGGATGAAGGTAAGGCAGTGCAGTGCATACAGCCTACCTCGATCTGGCCAAGGCCTTTGATACCATTCCTCACTTGGGAATTATTGATAAACTCACCAAACTAGGCATCAATCCCTATATCATTAGGTGGGCTGCAAATTGGCTCACAGATAGAACACACAGTGTGAAAGTAGCAGACTACAAGTCAGACTGCCGACCAGTCATGAGTGGAGTCTCACAGGGATCAGTCCTGGCCTGGATCCTCTCCTGTTCAACATCTACTTCTCAGGAGTCCAGGCCGACAGAAAGGGAATCTGGCTGACCAAGTTTGCAGATGACTGCAAGCTGGGAACCATTATTAACTCCCCAAGTGATGCAGACATCCTACAGAAAGGCCTCACTGAGACCAGTGACTGGTGTCAAAACCATGGCCTTAAGCTTAACTCCAAAAAATGTGTCATCTCCTTTTGTTAAACTCAGTTACTACTAATTACCACATCAATGGGAGCCCACTGTATACTGAAGGCGTTATAAGAGATCTGGGGATGCAGGTTGACAGCAACTTCTCTTACAGCCACCACATTGACACTGTGGTCAGAAAGTCCTATGTGGTGCATCTCATTACCAAGGATTTTGCATCCAGGAAGAAAGAGGTCATCATCTCTCTCTACTCTTCCCTTATTAGAGCAATCATTGAATATAATGCCCCATTTGGCATGTACCTCACTAGACAGCTGCAACAGCTGGAGAGGCCACAGAAGTACCTCACGAAGAGGATCCTAGGCTTTAAACACATGTACTACATAAACAGACTCAAAAGACTCCAGCTATTCTCTTTCTCATATTGCCTACTAAGACGCAATCTCTGCTTGACTTACAAAGCCATGTCTGACCCAGCTCTGTTAGAAATGCTACATATAAAGAAATCCCAATCCTTCCACACCACATGCTCCAGAAACCTCAACCTCATTACCACAATCAACAGAACATGCTGGAGGGACAGGTTCCTCATCCAGAGACTGCCCATGCTCTGGAATAGACTTCCCATACATGTCAAGCAGAGCACCTCGCTTTCCCTCTTCAAGAGAAATCCTGATGAGTGGATGGAAAATAGAAAGTTCACCCCGTGGGTCACTCTAGTGACTCTACTTGATAGAGGCACTGGGAACTAACACTGGGTGGCATAATGCCAGGGCACTTCTATGGGCTAGGCTTGTAAAGAGCATTAGCCTAGTACACACCTATGAACCTATGAAAAGAAGTTAATCTCCTTATAAAATAACTTGAGTATGGTAACGTTACCATTATAGGGACCTCCCTCAAAGATTGATTGCACACACAACAATAACTGGGCTGCCTTCTTGGGAGAAATCAGTGTAGCAGTAAACACCTAACATTTCAGTAGAATTCAAAAAGCAGTGCTCAATTTCATTAGGGGATGTTATATAAAAACCAATATAAAGCCAGTAGCAAAAGTGCCTGTACTTGTTACAAACAGAGCTATTTTCAAATAAAACAGTAGAGTTAAATAAATATATTACAATAAGTGGTATATAAAAAAAAACAAATTTAAAATCAGTAATATGATAATCTAATGCATTTAGCATAACCTTAGGAAAAAACATCAGGTAGTAAAACATGTTGTGCTTTAAAGATCAGTGATAATGTTGGTGTAGATCATAGTGTGTGTGTTGTATCTTTAAAGCCACTGTAGTTCATGGGCACATGCATATAAGTACTGAGCATGTGCAAGCAGAGTGCCATTTTGTGTGTGTGTGTGTGTGTGTGTGTGTGTGGCAGTCAGTCAGTTAGCTAGTTCGTTTAAGTGTTATGTTCCAGTCATCCATCCTGATGTGTCTGTGTATAATAAACATCTTAAACGAACACCCAAGCCTCATTGTGTTATTTTAATACATAAAATGAGTGACATGGTGTCAGAAAGGGATCCAAAGGCAAAACCATGAGGTGCACAGTCAATAATGGAGGAATATACAGGAGTGGCTCAAACATCTCGCAAATGACTCACAAACAGGTCAGAAAATATTTCCAGGTACTTAAACTCATTTAAATACTTTTTTTACTTAATAAATATGAAATGAAGCACTCAAAATGTTCAAAATGAATTACTGAATAAACTAAATGTTCAAAACTGTGACATATTGATAAAAGTACTCGAAACAATTACAAAAACATTAGAAACAATATCTGAATCATATAAAATGTTCGAAAAAGTGAAAACAACTGTATTTTTTTACGATGTACTACTTTTTTGCATTAACTAAAGCCATTCAAAGTGTCCAAAGTGTGCAAGGTGTTGACAGTGGGTGCAGTATTACAGCACAGTCTTTTCAGAGCACAGCTATTTCACAGAGTTGGTTGTGCAGTTGAATATTATTACAAGTACCTGGTGTGTGTCTGAAACTTATTTAGCATGGCAGAGGGATTTTGCAGATCTGGTTTGCTTGTGTTTGTTAACAATATTTCAGAAAATTGGAGAGTGTTTGAGCAAGAATATGATATTTTCATACAGGCTGCTTTTTCTGATAAAGACCCACATACAAAAGCATCTATTCTGCTTAATTTAGCTGGTTCAGAAGCCATTGAGACAGAACATTCATTTGCATATGCACATGCTGTTTATGCAGAGGAGGGGGAATCCGCCATACTATGATACAGGCTGAAATGCGGGAAGACCCTGAGAGCTTAAAACATAAATTTAGAGAAATGTGAAACTCTTAAATATTACAATGGAAAGGCACATATTTTACACAAGAGATCAAAAGCCTGGTGAAACCTTTTCAGCATATATAAGTGACTTGAGAAACAAGGCAAAAATATACAGATTTGGTGATCCGAGAGATGAGCTGATAAAAGACAGACTTGTGTGTGGTGCTAATAATGATGCAGTGAGAAAGATTTTGCTTCAAGACAGTGATTTAACTTTAAGCAATAAGCCATAGAGATTTGTCAAATATATGATCTTACAGAAAAGCACACAAATATGCTTACAAATGAGAAAAGCATGCTAGCAGCTTCTTCCAGCACAAATGTTGATAGTATGCAGCACGAGGTTAAGAGATATAAGCCAAAGGGTGTGGATCCTACAATGAAACCCAGGGCAGCTTTAGTAAAACCCAGGGCACATACAGCAAAACCGAGGGGTGATTTAACAAAACTCATGGTAAATCTCAGTCAACTGTTGTAATTGTGGGAGACACCACGATCCCAAACGAGAGAAGTGCTTAGCTTTTGGTCAGCAATGCCACAGATGTAAACAGTGGAATCATTTCAGAAAGCTTTGTAAATTTAAAGAGGCACATTCTTTTATTAAGAGAGAGCATTTAAAGAAGCAATTTGATCAAATAGAAAGCTGCACCCCTACTTTTTATGTTAATGGTGTCTATCTGTTTGAGGAAAAGGTTAATTCAGTAGATTTGCTGGCAAAGAGAAAAGTATTTTGTACTGTACTGATTAATGAGACCTATACAGCTCAAAGTTGATACTGGCTCAAAGTGCAATGTTTGCTAAGGCAAAAGCTGGTGAAAAACAATTTGGCAAAAGTGTGTGAAGCTTGTTGCTTATGGTGGTGAAGTGATTCAAACCAAAGGCTCAGTAGTGCTTTCATGCTATTCTGCTGGGAACAGCCATGACTTGCAGTTTTACGTAGTCAAAACAAACTTGCAGTCATTGTTTGGCACAAAGATAATTTGAAAATGGGACTGATTTCATTTAATAAAGAAGTTCACCATGTGAGCACGAGTGACAACGAAGGTTGCACACAGAATATTTGTTTCTGAATATGCTGATATTTTCAAAGATGAGCTTGGCAAACTATCAGTTATGTACTCTATGAAGTTAGACTATGAGGTAAGCCCAGTTGTCAGACCAGCATGGAAAGTTCCAACAGCAATGCAGGACAGAGTAAAACCAGAACTAGACAGACTGGTGTGCTTAGGAGTAATTTGTCCAGTAGAAGAACCAAATGAATGGGTATCCTCCATGGTAGTAGCTCATAAGAAAAGTTCAGATGACATTCGAATATGTATTGATTCAAGAGATTTTAACAAAGCACTTAAAAGACCTCATCATAAGAAGCAAACAATTGAAGTCGCTTCTTTCATGCCAAATGCCACTGTTTTTTTCTGTCTTAGATGCAAAAAGTTAATTGTAGCAAATTCTACTTGATCAAAAATCTTCCTTGCTAACCACTTTCAGTACACCATTTGGAAGGTATAGATTTTTGAGAATGCCATTTGGAATAAATTTTGCCAGTGAAGTCTTCCAACATGCTCATCATCATCTTCTTTCATTAGGGGTCGCAACAGCGGATTATCTGTTTCCATTTCTTCCTGTCCTCTGCATCTTGCTCTGTCACACCAACCACCTGCATGTCCTCTCTCACCACATCCATAAACCTTATCTTAGGCTTTCCTCTTTTCCTGTTACTTGGTAGCTTCATCCTTAGCATCTTTTTCCCAATATACTCAGCATCCCTCCTCAGCACATGTCCAAACCAACGTAATCTTGCCTCTCTGGCTTTGTCTCCAAACCTTCCAACCTGGGCTGACCCTCTAATATGCCTATTCCTGATCCTGTCCATACTGGTCACACCCAGTGCAAATCTCTTTAACTCTACCACATCCAGCTCTAACGCCTGCCTTTTTGTCAGTGCCACTGTCTCCAACCCATATAACATAGCTGGTCTCATTATCCTCTTGTAGACCTTCCCTTTCACTCTTACTGGTACTCGTCTGTCACAAATTACTCCTGACATTCTTCTCCACCCACTCCATCCTGCCTGTACTCTCTTCTTCACCTCTCTCCCACACTCACCATTACTCTGAACTATTGATCCCAAGTATTTAAACTCATCCACCTTCACCAACTCTACTCCCTGCATCCTCACCATTCCTCTATCCTTCCTCCCATTCACACGCATATATTCTGTCTTAGTCCTGCTGACCTTCATTCCTCCTCTCTAGAGCATATCTCCATCTCTCCAGGGTCTCCTCCACCTGTTCCCTACTCTCACTACAGATCACAATGTCATCTGTAAACATCATAGTCCATGGGGACTCCTGTCTGATCTCGTCTGTCAACCTGTCCATCACTATTGCAAATAAGAAAGGGCTCAGAGCTGATCCTTGATGTAACCCCACCTCCACCTTAAATGCATCCGTCATTCCCACCGCAGACCTCACCGCTGTCACACTACCCTTGTACATATCCTGTACCACTCTTACATACTTCTCTGACACTGCCGACTTCCTCATACAATACCACAACTCCTCTCTAGGCACCCTGTCATATACTTTCTCTAAATCCACAAAGACACAATGCAACTCCTTCTGACCTTCTCTGTACTTCTCCATCAACACTCTCAGAACAAACATCGCATCTGTAGTGCTCTTTCCTGGCATGAAACCATACTGCTGATCATTAATCATCACCTCCCTTCTTAACCTAGCTTCCACTACTTTTTCCCATAACTTCATGCTGTGACTGATCAATTTAATCCTTCTGTAATTACCACAGCTCTGCACATCACCCTTATTCTTAAAAATCGGTACCAAAACACTTTTTCTCCATTCCTCAGGAATCCTCTCACTTTACAATATTTCATTAAACAATCTGGTTAAAAACTCCACTGCCATTTCACCTAAACACCTCCATACTTCCACAGGTATGTCATCTGGACCAACAGCCTTTCCATTCTTCATCCTCTTCATAGCTATCATTACTTCCCCCTTGCTAATCCATTGTACTTCATGATTCACAATCCTCACATCATCCAACCTTCTCTCCCTCTCATTCTCTTCATTCAATAGCCCCTCAAAGTACTCTTTCCATCTCCTCAACACACTCACCTCGCTTGTGAGTATGTTTCCCTCATTATTCTTTATCACCTTTACCTGCTGCACATCTTTCCTAGCTCAGTCCCTCTGTCTAGTCAATCGGTACAGGTCCTTTTCTCCCTCCTTAGTGTCCATCCTTTCATACAACTCTTTATATGCCTTATCCTTAGAAGTCTTCCAACATGCTATGGAGCAAATTATTTCAGGTTACACATGTACTATTATAGATGATGATATTCTTGTCGAAGGCAATGGTGAACTTGAACATGATAGAAACCTCAGGAAATTTGTAGATCATGCTCATGAGGTGAATCAAACTGAATCCTCAGAAATGTAAATTCAGGCTACAAGAAGTTACTTATGTGAGTTATTTGTTTACCAGTTCAGGTTTACGACCAGATCTATCCAAGCATGATGCAATTCTTGAGATGCCATCTCTAGACAACGCCACAGCTTTACAAAGTTTTCTTGGCATGGTCAGTTATTTAGGCAAATTCATTCCTGATTTAAGTGAACTTTCAGGATCACTACAAGAGTTGACATGCAAAAATGTGATTTGGTCCTGGTTGGAACAACACCAAAGAGCATTTGATGTCCTGAAACAGAAAATTGCCCGTCCACCCACTTTGAGATATTATGATGTTCACAAACCTTCAACTCTTGCCTGTGATGCTTCTAAATTTGGTCTTGGTGTAGTCATTCTTCAAGAGGGCAGACCAGTAACCTGTGCATCTAGAACTCTAACCCAAATGGAGATGCAGTATGCACAAATTGAAAAAGTGCTTTTGGCAACAGTGTTTACTTGTTCGAAGTTCAGTGATTATAGTTATGGTCGACCTATCCAGATTGAGACTGACCACCAACCTCTGCTTACAATTTTGAGAAAACCAATGCACTTAGCTCCAGCTAGATTGCAATGCATGTCATGGAAGTCAGAAAATTTTCTTCCACACATCTTGATAAGCTCAGAACTCACACAGCTTCAGATCCAATTCTCCCGGAGATGAACCTTTTTATCAGTCAAGGATGGCCTGCAAAACAATCTTGTTTACCACTTGACATGAAGCAATATCTTCCTTATAGAGACGAGATTTTGATGGAAAATGGTATCATCATGAAAGGTCCAAAAGTGGTAATTCCAAACTGCTTGCAACAAGAGAACATTAAAATCTTGCATCAAGGTCAGCCAGAACTGATTATACCCAAAGAAGGGTGAGAGGATTACAGGGCTAGTTGTTTTGGCCTTCTGTGTCAAAAGATATTGAGAAGAAAATCTCAGCTTGCTCCATTTGTAATAGTACCAAACTGAACCAACAAAAAGAACCACTTCAGCTAAACCAGATTCCTGAACTACCTTGGTTGACAGTAGCCACAGGTATTTTCGAATGGAATGGTCAACATTATTTGGCATTAGTAGACTCTTATTCAAATTGGTTCAAGATTGATCATCTTCCTAATCTAACTCCCAGTATTGTCATTACAAAATTGAAGAGACATTTTTCCGTCCATGATATTCCACACAAAGTAATTTCTGACAATGGTGTACAGTTTACAAGTCAGCAGTTAGCCTAGTACTAATCTATGAATGAAGAAGCAGTTCGAAAGACTTGCTGAGACATGGGATTTTGTTCATGTCACTAGTAATCCTGAGTATCCACAATCTAATTGCTTGGCTGAAAGTGCAGTTCAAAGTGCAAAACAATTGTTGAAGAAATCTAAAAGAGACAAAAAACGATATTTTTCTCAGTTTGCTTAATCTCAGAAACATTCCTCAAGACAATCTTCTTGGTTCACCTGCTCAGATATTTATGTCGAGACAAACCAGAACGACACTACCAATGAGTAATTTGTTGATTCCAAGTACTAAAAACAACAAAGTAGTAAAAGCCCAACTCATAAAAAAGCGTTTGTCACAGAAGTTCCACAATGACAAAAGCAGCAAACCTTTCAATCCATTAAAAGAAGTGGAAATAGTGAGGATGCAAAAAGCAAAAAGTTTTGATCGAGTAGGACTTGTGAAACATCTGTGTGAGGAACCTAGATCGTACATCAGAGTTACAAGGAATGGAATTTAGTTGGAATCGGAAACATTTATTGCCAGTGTTATATTTCGTCTGTAATAGAGACTCTAATTCTCAGAGTATGCTATCGAATGTTCCTGTTCCAGAAAACAATTCATCTTCTGTTCCTGTTCCTGAAAGTATCCCTGAAATTCTTAATGAAGAGCATTCCTCAGTGACTGTCCCTGTTGCTAAACCCAGTGCAGATTATTATATAATGAGGTTGGGTTGTATCTCAAGACCTAATCCTAGATACATGGCAACCTGGACATGATTATTATTGTTTACATGTTTATATAATTTGCATGCATATCGGATTGTCATTTTTCATTTGCATGACGAAATAATCAAAGAGGGAGGATGTAGATCATAGTGTGTGTGTGTTGTACCTTTAAAGCCACTGTAGTTCATGGGCATGTGCAAATAAGTACTGAGCAAGTGCAAGCAGAGTGCCATTTTGTGTAAGTAGCTGGAGTGAAAGCATGTATGTGTGTAGCAGTCAGTCAGTTAGCTAGGTCATCCATCCTGATATGTTTATGTGTGATAAACATCTTAAAAAAACACCCAAGCCTCATCGTGTTATTTGAATACACAAGACGAGCGACAGGTGGTACTAAAGGGAGTGAAATAATATGTGCCTATACAAAATAAAATGAAAGAATCCAACAACATGGTATATATAACCCTAGAAAATCTAGAACTTAGTAGCAGTAGGACTTGTACAGCTTCCAAACTATTAAGGCCTATCTAGGTACATACAGCATATCTACAAGATCACCTTCTATGATAACAAGGCTTACCTAGAAACCTTTATCACAAAAAAAATGAACATATTATGACGTTCAACAAAAAAGCTGACTGATATGTGAAAAATAAAATTAATTTTGTCAAAAAAGAAATATACCATTTGTTTCTTTGAAAAGGCAAATTATATAAATGTTTCTGTTCCTTTTGTATCTTCTTCTGTGAAGAAATCAATGGCAAAGGTATTTCTTGCTCAGAAAAAAAACTCTATAGACAGAGCCATGTAGAAATGACACTGAAAGATGAGACCATCATGCCTGAAGGTAACCAAGATATTCCTGGGGAACAGCAGATGACAAGTTTGAACAGTGTCGTGAACGGATTAAAGCTGACAGGATGCCCAGCTGCTGATATTTTTTGAGTAAAGGAAAGACTGATGCTAGAGCTTGGAATTCAAGAATTATGAAAACCAAGGTAAACTTGATGTGGTTGCAGATGAAATGGCAAAAGCAAACATCAACATCTTGGGAATTGCTCAACTAAAATAGACTAGAATATATCATTTAACACCAAATATTTAGCAGACCTTGTACTACAAGAATTTTGCTGAAGAAATGGTGTAGTCTTCTTTTCCAAATATCAAGACTTGGTAATTAAAACAAAAAAAAATGACAACATGATCTCAATCAGACTACAGGGCATGCCATTAAGTGTGACAGCGATACAAGTTAATACTTAACTACAGATTCTAAAGAGCAGGAAGTTTATCTGTTTTATCCAGATCTGCAGCATCATCTTGATATTACACCCAAAAAGATACTACTTTTATAATCAGGGATTGGAATGCTAAAACTGGTAGTCAAAGGACAACTGGCATATTAGGCAACTTTGGCACTGGCATATGAACTGATGTGGGACAGAGTAGCAGAATTCTGTCAACATAATTCATTGGTCATAGCAAACATTTCTTCAACAGCCTCAGAGATGGATTTACACATGGATATCACCATATGACCAATAATGAAATTAGACTGACTATAGACTTTGTAGCCAAATGTAGAAAAACTCAAACTGTCAGTAAAGCAAAACATGGAGCTGATTGTGGTTCAGATAACCAGCTTCTTCACTGTAAAGTACAGAAATTAAATAATGCAAGAAAAGCCACCAGGCCAACTAGATACAATCTCAACAATATTCCATGTAACTATGTAGTAGAAATGATGAAAAAAATGTTAAAGACTAGACCTGGTGAAGAGTGCATAAAAAACTCTGGACTGCAAGATGATGAAATCAGCTAATACACAAGGAGATAGGGTCTCTTAAGTTATCATGGCTAGCTACAGAGCCTTGTGATGTTTACTTACACCCAATAAAGGGATTTATATCATAAGCTCGAAAGCTGATAACTCCAAAGCACATAACTCCGAACTTCAAACCTCGAAGTTCAAAAACATCGAACCATAGAACGAAGATCGCCATAGAGTGTAGGAAGGGAAGATTTACCTTTACAGCACTGTAGTGCAATCTCAGAGTTGGTAAATTTAAGTAGCGGGGGTGTGTGGGGGTGCAGGGGGGCTTGCCCCCTTGCATAGAGTGTTTTTTTTTTGTTTTGGGTAATTAGGGGTTTTTTTGGCGGATTCGATGTTGTTAGCTTTCGATGTTTGAAGTTCACGGTTTTGTGCTTCAGAGTTATCAGCTTTCGATCATCTGATACTGATATAGACCCTAATAGAGGAGCTCACCGTCTAACCAAAAACCCTACTCATAGGTGACTTTACCTACCCCTCTATAGACTGGGAAACTTACACTGCCTCAAACTCACAACCACAGTGTGTGTCGGACTTAATTAACACAAACACCCTGGAACAGACAGTGCATGCTCCAACCAGAGGATCAAACATAGTAGTCTAGTACTCACCAACTTGGGAGAGGGAGACTGTATGTATTCTCCTACAGGCTGCTGATAGGGGATATTTCCCTGGCTTACAGGGCTTCCTCAGACTCAGCACTGATGGATCTGTTGCACATATGCAAAACAAACAGCACTAGAAACACTAGGTCTAGGGATTGCTGTGACATAAGCAGGACATGCTCGAGAGACAGATATGTGTCCCAAAGGATCCCTGCACTATGGAATAGGCTCCACATCCATGTAAAACAGAGTTCATCCCTGACTATAAACAAATAAAACCTTGACAATTGGATGGGGAATTGTAAATTTAGACCTGGTTTGGCCCCCACGTCATTTATGGACAGAGACCATCAATAAGAAAAATAAATGTATTTATTTATTGGCATTTGATTACCGGGAAAGTCCAACTGGGTAGAATCCCATTTTTAGCAGAGGCCCGAGAAGAAAAGCTCCAAATTACTACAAAACATTTTAAGAACAATAATTTTACAGTCTTCAAAAATAAAACAAAAACATTGCAGTTTAAATAATTATAACAAATTAGAAATAATATAAAAACTTTGGTTAAGAATCGATACAAAGTATATGAAAATCATTTAATATTTACATAAATTTCAGACAGTTTGTAGAGAAATTAAGGATAAGTTAGTGTACTACAAATAAAATTTGCAATATGACCGAGCTGAGGTGGTGCCGCGGTAGTGTTGTCGCCTCACAGCAAGAGGTTCTCCCGTTCGATTCTCGGCTGGAGCACCTTCTGTGTGGAGTCTGCATGTCTTCCCTGCAGTCGAGTGGCGTTCGAAAGACATGCGTGAATGGGCATGCCTTCGTTGAAGGTTGGGCGTCAGACTGGCAGCTCAGCAACATAAAAATTGACTGCCAATCATTAGCAGACTGGAGTTCCGCTGTGGCGACCCCTAACCGGGAAAAGATGAAAGAAAAACAACATGAGGGAAAAACAGGCTTATGGTATATTTAGAGAGAAAAACAGGGAGGAGAATTAGATAGCAGTAAGGAAGTAAGTGAAGAAGGAAGAGTAAGGAGGTATAAGGAATGAAAAGGTACTTTTTCACATTATGGGATGTAGTTTATCCTGGCTTTGAGCAAGAACAAAGCCAGATTTTAGCTAGGAACTCTTTCAGAGTAGTTTTGATAGATGGGAGGGAGGCCCTGATGGATACAGGTAAGAATTTCCAGGCCTTAGCAACCTTGTACGAGTGCAGACAATGCCCAGCAGATTTGCTAGCTTTGTAGATATGCAGGAGTTTTTAGTCATTGGATCATAATGACCAAATGGGAACATAGTTATGTAGAATGTTGTTTAGTGTTGGACAGGTAGATGGATGCTGGATAATTTTATAGGTGGTAAGAAATTGTGTATATGTTAGTTGATGTGCCAGTTCTAACCAATTTAGACTTTTTATTGCTATATAGTGGTGGGTTCTGAAAGGGGTATGTGCTGCAAATGTAGCAACTTTATTACAGCATTGTTCAAGTTTTAATTTTTGTGAAGCCTGGAGGTTAGTAAGAATGGGAGTGCTATAAAGAAGTGTAAGGTAGAGATAAGTAGTGGCAAGTGTAGCTTTAGTTGCATCGGTGAGAAAGTTTTTGGCTCTGTAAAGCATCTGTAGTTTTGATGAGTTTTTCTTATGCAATTTTGTATATGCAGGTCAAATGTAAGACTGTCAGTCATTCACTATCCCCCCTAATAGTTTGTTATGAGAAATTACTTCAGTGGTTGTATTATCAAGAGAGAGACATTACATTTTAATCTGATGTTGTAATTTTTTGTTTTATCTTCAACTGACAGGTTCAGATCCGATCCCTTAGATCCAGCCTGGCTGTTGCTAAAACTCGTGATAACCAAAATCTCTCAAGTTTCTGCCTTACCCATAATGCACCAACCCTAAGTTACCTCAGATCTCGTTTGCTGCTTTCAGCAAAATACATCATTTACCATAACTCTCAAACTTTAGAGAAAAGTGTTTATTGTTATCTTATAAAACTCTCTATTTCCTAATATCCCTTACCTTCCTTGTATTATTTCTTCACCATTATGATAGTTAGTTGACTTTATCTTTCCTTCTAATTTGCATATCAATGTCCTAGAGATGAGAGGCATGTTTTTAGCAGTGCAGTCCCTTCAGAATGCTCTCCCTTTAGGGATGACTGCAATTCAAATGGACAATATGTCAGTAGCTCGGTACATCAACAAACAAGGAGGGACCAGGTCTTATCCCTTGTGTCAAGAAGCTCTCAGAGTTTGTCAACTGGCAATCTCATCCAACTGCTTTCTCATAGCAATGCACATTCTGGGGAAGTACAATGTGATCGCAGGTGCATTATTCTACCTCAGGAGTGTTCTCTCAACAAGAACGTGGTGGAAATGATTTTTCATCAGTGGGGCAAGCCTTGCTGTGATCTTTTTCTTCTCACCTAAACAAATGCAGCAGCTACATTGCCGTAATCCCCCATAGGGGAAATCACCAAGAACTGCTCTACTTCATGATTGGCCCCCAGTCTGCTATACACCTATCCACCAATCTCGCTAATTCCAAACTTCCTACAGAAAGCTATCATGTTGAAGAGCAAAGTCATCCTCATTGCACTTTACTGGCCTCAACAGATTTGGTTCCCCTTCCTTTGGCCTCACTTACTTCAACAACCTTGGGTTCTGGGTCCAAATCCAAACCTCTTGTCTCATCCAACAGGCATGATCCATCCAGACATACCAATAGTCAGGATGACAGCCTGTCTTCTCCAATTCCATTAATAGCCAAACAACCTATGCTCTCTTCCCCTGTCCAACATATACTTTTATCGTCACATAAAACTTCAACATGTAATCTCTATTCCAGTTATTGTTGTTGTTTGTCTTTCGGCTTTTCCCGGTTAGGGGTCGCCACAGTGGAATTCTGGTCCGCTAATGATTGGCAGTTGGATTTTATGGTGTCAAGTTGCCAGCCCGATGCCCAACCTTCAACAAAGGCGCGCCCATTCAACGCATGTCTTTCAAACGCCCACTCGACTGCAGGGAGGACATGCAGACTCCACTCAGAAGGCACTCCCAACCCCAAGCTGAGAATCGAACGGGAGAACCTCTTGCTGTGAGGCAACAACACTACCGCTGAATCTCTATTCCAGTAAATGGAAAATATTTGTGTATTGGGCATATCAGAATCATGTGGAACCTTTTTCAGCTCCGATACATAACATCCTTGAATTTTTGGCCATACTTTTTAAAGAAGGAACTAGTTCCTCAACTGTTAAAATTCAGTTAGCAGCACTGTCAAAGTTTCACATTGGATTTGAAGGTTCCTCAGTAGCCTGTCATAAGGTGTGCAGAGCTTTCATGTGAGGCACTCTATTTTTAAGACTTCTTTTTAAAGACCCTACTCCCCCATGGGATCTCAATCTGGTACTGCAGGCACTTATACATTCCCACTTTGAACCAGCAGCTAAGTGTGACCTTAAATATTTTACTTGGAAAACATTTTTTCCAGTAGCCATTACATCTGCTAGATAAATTTTAGAAATGCAAGCATTGTCTTCAAAACCTCCATACTTGATTTTTACAAGGATAGAGTTACATTATGAACCACTGCATCCTTTCTTCCCAAGATGGCTTCAGAATCCAATATCAATCAGTCCATTAATTTGCCAGTTTTCTTCCCCAAATTTACTAAAAAAGATGAATACATATTACATTTACTAGATGTTCACAGATAATTAAATTTTAACCTGCACAGAACAAAAGACATAAGAAAAACAGACCAGTAGTTTCCTTTGCATTCTTGAAATAAGGAAAACCAGTTGCCAAAGTAACTTTAGCCAGATGATTAACTGCTTGTATCTCATTTATTTATAAAAAACTGGGTGTCACCTTACCACAACCAGTATGAGTTCATTCAACTAGATCCATGACAATGTCTTCAGTTTTTCTATCCAGGACGTCCATGGGTGACATCTGCACAGCAGCTACTTGAGCTACTTCTCATACCTTTGTTAATCATTACAAATTGGATTTGGTCTCCTCCAGAGGTAGAGCATCATTTGGCTCAACTGTGCTCTGGAACATCCTTCCTTGAGTCCACCTGGGATTTTAGATAGATGGGGACTCTGTCCCATCAGTTGAGGATAGAATGAAAATTGACAACATCGGATAAAGAAGTTATGTACTCACCATAATGCTCCATCTGTGTTGTCCATTTTCATTCTTCCTCAACTCCCCTTCCACCAACCCCCATCCTTTGCAAACTTCTGGAAGAATGAATTTTTAGGGGACATCACTGTCCTTTGTATTGAGCTACAGATATTGTCTTTTTATGTATTGACTGCATGCACTTTTTCACCTTCCTTTATATATGCATAGTAAATATATCCTTTCTGGCAAAAATCAGCAAACAAGATCTGAGGAAACTTAGGATTCGTGCACTATGGGTATGAGAGAAACTCAAGAGTTTTTGCTTGCCACAAGCTTTAGCAATGGCCAAGTTGGATCCAAGGGATAAAATCTGAACCCATCAGTTGAAGAAGAATGAAAATGGACAACACGAATGGAACATTATGGTAAGTACATAACGTCTTTTTTTTCATGGGAGAGAGAGAGAGAGAGAGATTTGGGGAAAAAAGTAATAGTTTGGGCATTTTTGAGTTGAGCGGGAGTTGTGATTTATGAAGCCATATTTCAGTGGCTGTTAAAGCTTCCTGAGTAATTTTTTGGAGGTGTTTCATGTTGTCAGATGGCAAACAAGAGAGGAATCGTCTGCATATTGTATTAGGTTGGCCTGTTGTAGGGAAGTATAGATGATGTTGGTAAAAATGTTAAAGAGGAGGGGACCAAGGATAGTTCCTTGTGGTACACCGGTAGTGAGTGGGAGTTAAGGAGAGAGCATGGAGTGCCATTTTACTGACTGATATCTGTTGGACAGGTAGTTTTTAAACCACAGAATGGTGGGCTGAGAGAGACCTAGTGGAGGCATTTGAAGTAGAAGTTTGCTGTGGCAAACTGTGTCAACAGCTTTAAACAAGTCTATAGATAGGGAAGAGGCTAGTTTGCCATTATCTGTATCTTTATTGACAGTATCTATATATGTTAGAAGGTCAGTGCTAGTACTATGGGAAGGATGGAAGCCATGTTGTGTAGGAGATAGGAGTTCTTCTTGCAGGAGATGGTCTACCAAATATTTTTTAATACTTTTTTCAAGTATTTTGGCAAGGGAAAATAAGATTGCTATAGGTCTAAAGTTATTGTCTGTTGCATTTCCTCCTTTGTGCAGAGGGATAAAGAGAGACAATTTCCAGAAAGAGGGAACACAGGATTTCCAGATTGAGACTGGATAGGCAATGTTATTGCCTGCTATTTTTACTCACTCATTTGGAAGGTCATCAGCAGAAGAAGAGCATGGTTTGTTTAAGGGTAGTTCTATATAGGATGTGGACACAGGTTTGAAGGTGAAAGTGGATGTGGTGATATGTGGCTCTTGGACAGGGTTGGGATTAGATGTTGAGGAATCCTTGGTTAGAGATGCTATACTGTCTATAAAATAAGAGTTGAACTGTATTGCAGTTTAAGTGGTGAGTTTTCAGGAAGGGGTTTGGGTTGAATTTTTGGTTGAGGTGTAAGATTTCTTTTATGGCTGTCCAAAATTTTTTAAGGTTGTGTTTAGTATTATTCTGAGCATCATTACAGTATAATGTTTTTGTCTTAATTTATTTGCTTTTTAGTATGACTGCGAGGCATTCTGAGGAGTTCAAGATATTGAGGTGTTTTATATTTAAAAAAAATAAATAAATAAAAAACAAGTATGGAGTTCGACACACGGGCAGTTTCCAATATAAATCCTTGTTAAACGTTTATTAAAAAAGGTGAGTGCTTTCACAAGTACCAAGCTCGCTTCATCAGACCATAAAACAACTAAGAATGAAGTGCACATATAAACAACAATTCATCCAATGACAATCCAGTACGTCATTTCCTGACAACAGTACAACGTTAATACATCCAGATCATATAGGATTTATTTATATTATATTCTGTACTTATTGCCTTTAAATAGGAAAGTGATGTGGTTTTAGATACATTTTTATATTTTATGTATGATTTACATAATCATTACGTTTACATTAGGAAGTTCTAGTTAATAGATGATAGTATAGTAATGAACATTTCTGGGTTAAAAGTGGAAAGGTTACATGTCATTTTATAAAAGTAATTCCCCAAACCAAAACCTCTGCAAGGACGGCAGGTGCACAGGCTCAAAAAGCAAAGTCAAAAAAACAAAACAGCCAGCACTCAACTGGAGCAAATATCTAGTTTTAATGTACAAAAACAGACCGGTTTCGGCCCACAGGCCTTTTTCAATGTAAAACACATCAGTATATTCCTCATCTTATATATCATAACATAATAGAATGATTATATCCCATTAAACAATTATTACAAAATGTTCATTAAGACCAGGTAGAAACAATCCCCCCAATTTCACTATCCAGGACTTTTCTCATTTGTTCAAAACATTATGCCAACCACTTTTCATTGATCTATGTCCCAACACCCTATCAATAATAATAAATTTAAACATTGCTGTCTTGTGTATAATAGTATGTTTATATAAGGCATTAGCCAGATACTCATTTCTAATGCTACTTAGATGTTCTGAAATTTTCAGTTTTAATGGTATGGAAGTTTGACCTACATAAAAGGCTGTGCAAGAACAAATAGCCAAATATATAGCCCAGTCACGATTATAACTGCCAAACATTCTAATAGGAAAAAAAACCCCTAGATGTGTTCTTACTTGAGAATTCCTTGACTGAACATATAAATTTACAAAAAGAGCAATAGCCACAGAGGTAACAACCCACCACTTGTGTGCCATCTATAGTAGTTTGTACAGAATTTACAGAGGGTAAAAAATGTTTATAGTAGCTAAAGTAGCTACTTAAAATTTTCCCTTTCCGAAAAGAAAATGAGCATCTCTGACCTAACAACTCACACAACCTGTCATTTGTTAATAAAATGTCCCAATGCTGATGTATCATATCTAAAAATCTATGAGTGTTCCTACCATAAGTGGTAGTGAATATAATTTTGTTGAGTAAGGGTCACCATCTTTATACTTCAAAAGCTCTCTTCTTGAATATGATTGTACTTCCCTACTAGTCTGCCTAACCAGTGCCAATGAATAGCCTCGTTCAACAAAACGACCTATAAGGTCATTATTAAAATGTATATATTCTTCGGTATTGGAACATATTCTGTGTATTCTCATAAATTGTGATTTAGGTATATTTGCTGTAATGTGTTTGGGATGACAACTGGATGCGTGGAGTAAAGTGTTAGAATGGTGGGGTTTTCTATATAATGTACTAGACAAAGTTCCATCAGATTGTTTAGACACTTAAAAAAGAAATAGATGTAGTATCATAATTTACTGTAAACCTGATGCCCCACTTGATTTCATTCAAATATTGAATGAATTCCTGCAAATATACATCATCTGACTTCCACAACATCCAGCAGTCATTTAAAAATCTATGCCAGATATCAATTTCTCCAAGAAAAATGTTATAATGTATATCATATATTATTATCTGTTCCAAATACTCCATAAAGAGGTCAGCATAGATGGGTACAAATGATGCATTCATCGCTGTACCCCTCAATTGCAAAAAACATTTGGTATTGAAGAAAAAAACATTTTTAGATAACACCTGCTCCGTTAGGCATAACAAAAATGTATTGAAACCTGGAATATATAAGGACATTCTGTTTAGCCAATACTCTAAAGCAGACAAACCAGCCCAATGAGGAATAATAGTATATAAAGACGTAACGTCTAAAGTACATA